>NC_079165.1:77259195-77346695 GCF_947568905.1 Ostrea edulis | reverse complement strand
TCTCTATGATAAATACCATATTTTAAAGCAACCCGGCCATTTCTGTTCTTGAATTGATTTTTAAAAAATTTAATTGGAATTATTGCATTAGTCTCAGATTTACATTCCAACCAGTGTGTTTCATCAAACAATACAAGTTCATTGGTAAATGTTCCCTATTATACAAGACAGTCTTGAATTTTTACAACATTTCAAAGTTTTGTTTCAAAGGAGAAGAAGGAAGAAATTTATAATCCTGTAGGAAAGCAGTTATTTTCAGATTAAAGTAATAAAAATGTATGTTGCATGTGAGCCCCTTTTATGAGACAACCTCTACTGAATATTAAAGCCCTGCATCATATCAAGATTTGTCATGCTTTAATTAATTAACTGGCTTATAACTTTATGTTTCAGTTTACTAGCCCAGTGTTCTAATCTGTTGGCCTTTGGGGTGGTGTTTTGGTTTGATTTTGAACATTTCCACCACATTGAGTAAGTATAAAGAATGTAAAGCTATTGACAATCAGCTGTGATTAGTTTAATCAACTCAAATTAGCAAAAGACAACATCACTGTACAAATACAGTAAAGCTATAATGAACCCCCAGGTGCAGTGTTAAACAATTCGTTAAAACCAAACTTCATTATACAGTAAAACTTGGTTATAGTGAATCTCCAGGGCCAGTGTAAAACAGTTCATTATAACCAAGTAAAGGTTATAATGAACCTTCAGGGCCAGTATTAAACAATTCGTAATAACCAAACTTTATTATACAGTAAAACTTGGTTATAGTGAATCTCCAGGGTCAGTGTAAAACAATTCGTTATAACCAAACTTTGTTATATCCATTAAAATTTTTATCATTTCTCTTTCAATAAATATCACTTCACAAAAAGCGTGAATTCGTTATATGTGTGTTTGTTATAGCGTGTTTTAATGTAATCATGATGTTCTGTAATGCCTAACATTTTTTGTTTAGAAATTAAACATACAAATGTACCTGGCATATAATTTTAACACATGATCTGTTGCTTTTCAGAAGGTAAATATTTTGAGGAAAATTCTGAAGGTTTATGTCTTCTCTGGGAGAACTGCCCAGATTACTCTCTCTCAATAACGATAATAAAATGCGTCTTTAATTTGGGTGCATGAAATTATTTCACTAGAAAATGTAGATACTAACATTTCTTTTTATTGATTTCTTAAAATATGAAAACTAATATTTCTTTCTATTGATTTTACATGTATTATCAAATATACATGTAAGTGAGGCCTGATACACTGCAAATCTCCCTGGTTTTTTTTATAAAAATTTGTTACCCGGTATCTACTCTTGTTGCCAGAATTTATTTTAATGACAAATGGACTTGCATATTGATGTTCAAGAGGTATGTAAGTGTTATCTGATATGTGTTCAGATCCCACTGTAAAATTTTGCCCACCTTAAGTTTCTTAAGTTTTATTGTTAGTAAATAGACTTCTGTATTTTTTTCCCTTTAAAACAGGCACCTTTCTTTCTTTTTTTACCTGTTATGATAGGAAAGACTTGAGAGTTTACTGCTTGTATCAGGCCTCAGTCTGCAATTTCATTTCTATTTCATCATAACCATTCTTATGGGTTACATATACATGTATTATATGAGGGTCTTATTAACACTAAAAGGAAATGTTACTGCCCTAATTCCAGCACCCGCAGGTATCTGAGTTTTTTCTATTCACCCCCAAAATATGGCCGCTTCCTTTCCTTGTCACACTCAATTCCTAAATGTAATGTATAGTTATTTATTTTCTTAAGACATTTCATCATCTTAAATCTTTGCCAAACTTGTATTTCAATATAAAATGAAAATAAACAACTATACATTTATTTTGATGTAAACAAGCAGAAGCGTTCTTGATCAGTAGGCTAGTACATGTATTTAGTATGTGTGGGGAAAAGGTCATTGAAGGTCAGTGGGTACACAGAAATCCAGAGAGAAAAAAAGATGCTTGTTTCAGAGTGTTTTCGTGTGGACATCAGTCATAACACACACAAAAAAAAAACCACCCCAAAAAACAAACAAAAATTATCGGAAAATATATTGAGGTCTTTAAAATTCCTCAGGTTATTGAATATCTAAATAGAGATCTGAAGATTCAGACATAGGCATATAAAATCGAGCACAGATTCAAAGGAAAAAAGCTTGTCGAATTCATTTGAGAAATTTCTGTTTCCAAATTTTTTGAGTATCCACTGTCCTTAATGACATCACTAGTCGAATGACTTGATAATTATCTACACATGCATATCCTTCATGTAAAAGTTCTTCAGTTTCTATAAATGTACCTTTGAATCAATATTTAGTCAATTTATTGATCTCTGTTTATCAGGCTATACTGTTAATTCTTTGTTTTTAAATTGTGTATAGAGTTTCTGCTGTAGATTTTATTGTTGTTTCAAAATTACATAAATTATTTTGAATTACAGAGTCATTGTTGGGTTTTTGATAAATTGAATTATTTTGAAAATATACGAATTCATTGTTGTTTTGAAATTACACAAATTTCTGAGGTATCACTAATCTGCATATTTATTAATGTCCTGATTGCAATACACATTCATTTGATAAAACGTACAAAACAAAGTCACTGATAAACAGGGAAATATCGAGTGGTGCACAAGATCTTTCTTACATATTTTTAAGCATAAAGATTTTTATAACCACCACAAGACATTTCAGTTTTTAAATGATGAGGAAGAGTATGACCATATGAGCATGTAAATCTGTAAACACTATGACAGTGAAACTCCACACAAAGTAAACTAAGCAGATCAACTCACAGCTTCAACTTAAAGAACAGTTTATGAAAAATTCCGTACTCTGATTGTTTACATATATCAGTATGCCAATACGGAAGTTCCGAGTTCCTCAAGAGTTATTTCCCTTTGTCAAACTCTTTCCGTAAATTATGACGTAAAATATGATGACAGTGGGTACATTTGCTAATTACTATCGTTGTATTATTTCTTAAAAGATGATATCCAGAGATTCTGAGACCATCCTATCTCAGGGAAAAGGCAACTTTAGTGAGTTTATGAGTATTGGATAACAAAATGGCTCAAACAAATATTGTTAATTGCCATCTTTGTTTGATAAAAGCGTCACTTATGTAGAAGAGGAAACTAATAATGATTCAATAGCCAATTTGATGATCTTATTCAAACAAATTATGCTTGATATGGCCAGAATATGCATACCAGTGATTGATATAAACAAAAGTTACGCTTTTATTACATTAATCGTACGTAATCGTTATGTACAATGCCAGTCTACGATATAATGTATACATTGTGTACCCACCATACGTCATAAAATGCGAAAGAGTTCGACAAAGGGAAATAACTTTTGGGTAACTCGGAACTTGCGTATTAGAATGTCTTATGATTTTTCACGTTCGTGACCGACTTCAAAAGAACTTATTTATTTCATTTTACAGAATTCATCCAAAGAACATGTCGATAAAGGGTCTGCCGTTTTTTCTAGCCATATCTATCTATTGTTACGAGGTATTTATGTCCACAGAAACCTTGGTCATAACTTTTGAATTAGTGGTGATCGGGATTTCATATTTCACATGTGTATTCCTTGTGACTTGTAATAAGACCTTTTCTTTGGTACCAAATTTTTTTGACCTTATGACCTTGACCATTGAGTTTAGCCATAGGGGACATCAGTGTTTCACGAACACATCTTTGTTTTTAATATAAAAAAAAAGAGGGGGGGGGACAAATAGAAAGAACTGCATACAGAAGGTTTTAATGGGTGTAAAAAATTCAGAAGTAGAAAACTGTAGAGCTCAGAAACTACTGTGGAATCATTCTAATTCGTGGGGGCCAATGTTCATGGGTAAGCAAAAGTTTGCTGGTTCATGGGGACTTAATTTTGTTGGTAAGCGATACGATGTCACTAGGAGAGATAACTCTACTTGGTTGAAAATAATGTTCGAGGACATGTAAATTCGTGGGTAAGAGTGACCCACAAAATCCACGAACATCAATCCCCCACGAACAATGATGGTTCCACAGTATACATCTGTATTGTATTTGGGTGTTGTGGACAGCTTTTTTCACTGAAGTTAAATTTTTACTATTTTCACTGTTGGCCAAAAGCATGAAATAAAAAACTGCAGTGCAAATTATGAAATCATTATATTTACCTTGGAATGGCTGAAGAAAAAATTGTAAACTGTGTGAAAACAGACTTCAACAAGAAACCATGCAAATAAACATTGTACATTCTACACGCCTTAATATGCATTACTGCATGAATGAAAATGTTTAGGTAAGAAATTTTTGTTTGTTTGTATAGGGTGCTGGGATGATATTGTCTCTGGAGGGGTCACTAGCAGCTGATATCCGATACAAGTTCAAAAGGTCAGTGGGAGGTTACGCACAAGAGCCTGTGATAGCTGCTACCATATATAGCAGAAAAAATTTAAACATTTATTCTTGGATATTAATGTAACAGTTGAACAGTCATAATTTAATTCTGTAGAGTTGTTTTGTTTTTACTTTGAATACAAATACTATCATGCTTCTTGTGTTTTAAGGAGGTATACTACATCATCAAAATGGCTGACTTCCTTAAAAAACGTGAATGGAAATATAAATATCAGCAATAAATGTCTATTCTGTTGAGATTTAATAGTGTAATTGAGTAGCTCAGTGGGTTTGCTTGTCAACTACTGATCTGTAAATAGCTGGTTTGAGTCCAGTAGGGATTTTAAATTTTTTTCAGATTACTTTCTACTATGACTGCATTTTTTGACTAAATAAAGTAAATTTGAAAGTTTTCAAAATATTGTTGTACATATCCTCCACTTTTTATGTATATCAGATTTCTCTGGTGTAGCATTCCTCAACCTTTTCTCTACCACACCAGTCAATTTGACTGAAACAGGACTACACAAAAGGGATGTCTCTAACTCTTTGAAACTATGATATATATATCATTTTAAAAAAAATTCTCTGTATTTTTAGATAGGTAAAGATCAATTAAGTAAATAGAAGCACTAAATTAAAAAAAAGCATTTAAAGTGAAAGATATCTTCGCTTAAATATGGTGCAATGGTTTGTCGCAAGGCCATTTTCCCCCTCAATATGTTTTTTTTTTTTTATTTCCTACATAAATGCAGTATTATTCATATTTTTGAAAAGCATATACCAATGCTTTCAAATTATTTTCAATTTCTTGCAATGTTCCTCCACTTTTCATCCATATCAAATTTCTCCGTAAAATATTGAATTTAAGGTTCTCTTTACATGGGCACCTGAAATCTTGTCAATCATGTTAATTGATACAATTATTTTGTAATTGAAATCAAGCCTTTAAAAAAAGTGTGACCTCTTCGAAACTGCCATAATTTGACTGTGGGTGGGCTTTGGTAGAATTATGTGTCGTGGACTCTTGCACCAGTGAGTTGTATGAATTCTAGCAGAGTTATATCCCTTAATTGGGCTGCTTTTTCTGGACTTTCCAAAATTTATTACATATTTATACCTGCACTTTTTAAAGAAAGTTTGGGTATATTCTTGTTACCCTGGTCTGTCTGTCACTTTCTTCTTCCTCAAACTCCTCTTTTATTTCAAGCAGTAACCAATAAATCTTTTTGAATATGATAGGTGGTGTCCTGTAGATGTACAATAAGGTTTTGCAACTTTTAAATTTACTCTGGGGGTAAAATGGGGGTCGAAAAAAAAATGTTTTTCTACATAAACATCGTTCCCAGAACTCATCTTACATGTATATTTTATAAAATATACATGTAAGATGAGTTCTGGGAACCATGTTTTGGAAAATGATTGGTGGTGTCCTGTAGATGTGCAGTAGGGTTTCATAATTTTCAATGGTGATCAAAACATGACATTTTTCTATAAAAACATGGTTCACAAAACTCTTCTTACATTTTACGCAGTGGCGAAATAATCTTTCGTAAAATAATTGGTGATGTCCTGTAGATGTGCAATAAGGTTTCAGAATTTTCATTTTCACCCTGGGGGCCCAGATGGGGGTCGAATAACTTTTTTCTCGGAAAACAAAAAATACCTTTGTTCTTGGAACTTTTTTTTTCAATTTATAGCTATTGATTTTGGAGAAAAATGGTCAAAGGTCAAGGTCACAGTGACCGAAAATAGAATGAAAATTTCAGAAAAATTTGGTTTCCGGATGATAACTCAGAAAGTTTAAATCCGAATCAAATGAAACTTTGTTATATTGTTGGGTACCAGGTAAGAAAGACCCCTATTGATTTTAAAGAAAAACGGTCAAAGGTCAAGGTCACAGTGACCGAATATAGAATGAAAATTTCATAAAAATTTGGTTACCGGATGATAACTCCGAAAGTTTAAATCCGAATCAAATGAAACTTTGATATATTGTTGGGTACCAGGTAAGAGAGACCCCTATTGATTTTGGAGAACAAAGGTCAAGGTCACAGTGACCGAATATAGAATGAACATCTCAGAAATATTTGGTTTCCGGATGTTAACTCAGAAAGTTTAAATCCAAATCAAATGATACTTGAAGATATTGTTATGTACCAGGTAAGGAAGACCCCTATTGATTTTGGAGAAAATAGGTCAAAGGTCAAGGTCACAGTGACCAAAAATAGATTTAAAATTCAAAAAAAATTTGTTTTCCGGAGGATAACTCGAAAAAATTTAATTTGAATCAAATGAAACTTGGATATATTGTTGGATACCAGCAAAGGAAGGCCCCTATTGATTTTGGAGAACAAAGGTCAAAGTCACAGTGACCGAATATAGATTGAAAACTTCAGACAAATATGGTTTCTGGACAGTAACTCGAAAAGTTTAAAACTGAAATTAGTTCTTCACAATTATAAATATGCCACATCATTCCTGGCTTTACAATGTATCCCATGCAACTTGGCTCATGCACCCCTGGGTGCATATACTGATTTTAGACTGATATTTTGCTTTGTGTTTCAGATATTTTGTATGTACCATGGTCATCGTTACCAGTTTGTATATCTCGTTTGGATCAGCGGGATATTTAGTAAGTTTTGCAAATTAATGTAATACTATCTTGTCAACACGAAATATGAAAGTGAATCACCAGATTCCGAAGATTTGTTTATTTATCCAAATGCAATCTCAGAAAAATTCCAGAGTTCAAAAAGAAATGATTTTGATTATTGACATTTTAATATTTCAGTCATTTGGTCCAGAAACAAATCCAATAATTACACTAAATTTGCCAAAAGGTAAGATTTATTTTGGTGTGGGCTAAACATCTAACATACTAGGGTTTGTTATACCCGCACTATCTAAAAAAGTTTGTGTATATTGTTACCCTGGTCCGTCTGTCACACTTTCTTCTTCCTCAAACTCCTCTATTATTTTAAGCAGTAATCAATTAATCTTTTGGGATATGATAGGTGGTGTCCTGTAGATGTGGAATAAGGTTTTGAATTTTTCATTTCACCCTTGGGGCATAATGGGGATAAAGAAAACGATGTTTTTTGTAGTTTAAAAAAAACCCAAAATACCCTGGTTCTCTAAACTCCTAATACATGTTATCAGTAGTCAAATCATCTTTTGAAATATGATTAGTGTTGTCCTGCAGATGTGCAATTAGATTTCAGAATTCTCATTTTCACCCTGGGGCCATTTTTTCCCCACAAAAACCTGGTTCCCAGAATACCTTTTACATTTAATGCAGTAGCCAAATCATTTTATGAAAATGATTGGTGGTCTCCTTTAGATGTGCAGTAAAGTTTCAGAATTTTCACTTTCACCATGGGGCCCAAATGGGGGTGGATTAATGACATTTTTTCTGTAAAAAAAGAAGAAACAAAACCAAAAAAAATTTTTTTTAACAAAAACGGGTTCCCATCTTTTGGAAGGTAATTGGTGGTGGTGTGTAGATTTGCAATAAGTTTTTGGAATTTTCATTGTCATCCTGGGGGCTTAATGGGCCGAGTAAAAAAAATCTTATGTTTTTTTAACAAAAAACTCTGGTTCATAGAACTCTTACATTTTACATAGTAGCCAAATCATCTTTTGGAAGGTAATTGGTGGTGTCCTTGAGGAAGAAAGGGGATGGAAAGACAACGGACAAAACCTTGTGCTCAGTGTATTGTGTCATGTGCAGCAAGAATATATTTACTTAAGGGTTGCAACCTCAAAAATCAGTGCAAAATTATTTAAGTTTTGAAAGATATGATATCCAAGAAGTACATATGTTAAAAAAGCATAAAATATGCAATTTTGGATTTTAAAAAGTGATTTTCAAAAAGATGAACAAAAAACTCTGGTTGATTTGTCACTTTTTTAGGGCCTCCTGTTTATAATATTCTACAACTTTATGATTGATATTATGTATGTACAATCACTTGTTTAGGGCCCCCTGTTTATGATATTCTATAACTCTATCCTTGTAGGTGAATCTCAGGTGGATTTTGCCATGGTTGTTAAGACTTTCCTCTGTCTTGCTTTATTTTTTACCTATCCAGGTAAGCAGGAATTGTTGTATTTTACCTGTAGGTTTGTTGTGTGTGATTTTCACGTACATGTACAGCTACAGGAATTGTTGTATTTTACCTATAGGTTTGTTGTGTGTGATTTTCACGTACATGTACAGCTACCAATTTATTAAACACTCTCAGCATTTTATATATCAAAGAGAAAGGAAACTCATGTGATTGCAAATCTATAGTATAAAAATGTCATTTTTAATGAATTTGACCCTTGACAAATATTGTTTAAACTGAAATAGACAATTGTAACCCCACAATTGCACTCTCTAGGAAAAAATCTTTAAAGTCTCAGATCCTCTCCAACAGATCCCTTCCTATAGATCCCTCCCAACAGATCCCTTCCTATAGATCTCTTCCAACAGATCCCTCCCAACAGATCCCTTCCTATAGATCTCTCCCAACAGATCCCTTCCTATAGATCTCTCCCAACATATCCCTTCCTATAGATCCCTTCCAACAGATCCCTCCCAACAGATCTCTTCCAACAGATCCCTCCCAACAGATCCCTTCCTATAAATCCCTTCCAATAGATCCCTTGCAACAGATCTCTCCCAACAGATCCCATCCTATAGATCCCTCCCAACAGATCGCTTCCTATAGATCCCTTCCAACAGATCCCTCCTAACAGATCCCTTCCAACAGATCCCTTCCTACAGATCTCTCCCAACAGATCCCTTCCTATAGATCTCTTCCAACAGATCCCTCCCAACAGATCCCTTCCAATAGATCCCTTCCAACAGATCCCTTCCAACAGATACCTTTCAACAGATCCCTTCCAACAGATACACTTGTACCTTTCAACAGATCCCTTCCAACAGATCTCTCCCAACAGATCCCATCCAACGGATCCCTTTCTTTGTGATTTTTAAGTCTTAGAATAGCATTGCTTTTTTTCACGGATGATAATTTGGGCTTATTTTAGTGGTTTGGTATCATGCTGCCAAATCTTCAATAGCTAAATTTGCACCCAAATACAGTGTATGTCTGCAATCATAATACTAAGTGTGTATTCTCACAAGAAAGACAACTCTGAACAGCAACGTTGGTTTTTTATGTCTATCAGGAGTCTTGCCATCAGATGTTTGCCTTGTCCATAAATACAGAGAACTAAGTCTAAGCCAGTTTTTATACGCCCGTCTTAAGACGGGACGTATTATGGTATGGCGTTCATGTCTGTCCGTCTGTCTGTCCATCCGTCTGTTAGCTTTTTCGTGTCCGACCCATAACTTAAATACTACAAGGCCTAGAATCATCAAACTTTGTCTGTAGATACATCTTGGGTAGAAGGTGTGTCGCACATTAAAACCAGGTCACTGTGACTTTTCATTAAGAAGATATCCGTCTGTCCGTCCGTCTGTTAGCTTTTTCGTGTCCGACCCGTAACTTAAATACTACAAGGCCTAGAATCATCAAACTTTGTCTGTAGATACATCTTGGGTAGAAGGTGTGTTGCACATTAAAACCAGGTCACTGTGACTTTTCATTAAGAAGATATGGCCATATATGGCAAAAACTTGTCCGGCTCATAACTTGAAAACTATTAGACCTAGAATCACCAAAATTGGTCAACTAATGCATCTTAGGTAGAAGGTGTGTCACATCCTACTCTAAGGTCACTGTGACATTTAATTAAGGTGATAAATTAAGGTGATATAAAAAAAAAAATGTTTTAATGGGTACAATCTATACTGTTAACAATATGTGATGGGCGTATCATGTGCCGTGGCGGTGCACTTTATTGTTCATGAATTTCAGAAAAGTTCTCTAAATTTGGAAATCTTTTTTTAACTCAATTATATTCAGACTATCACTAAATGTTACTGATACAGACTATCACTAAATGTTACTGATTGTTACCGATACGGTTGATTACTTTTTAGTTATGATGTTCCCGGTGATGAAGCTTCTGGAAAATTATTTCATCACTGATGCTCACAAGAAAATCTTAAAAGGGGTAAGTGTTGATGTCAACAGAAGTCAGTGAGAGAGAGAGGGGGGGAGAGAGAGTGTGTATGAGAGAGAGAGAGGGAGAGACAGAGGGAGGGAGGTATTGTACTTCACCTGTCCAGTGGTGGTCAAGCTCACAGTTGTCTCTATTGTAAATGAGAAACAGAATTCTCTTACTGAGTAACTTTACTAATTTTTTGGAAGGCAGGTAGCATGCAATATTTGGACTTGATTTCTGATTGCCAGGAATTTGTGATTTTCTATTTCACAACATTCTGCAGGTGTTTAACATAGAATTTGTGATTTTTTATTTCAGTGTCTAACATGGAATTTGTGATTTTCAGAACATCCTGCAACTTACAATTTGTGATTTTTTATTTCAGAACATACTGCGAGTGTTTCACATAGAATTTGTGATTTTCAGAACATCGTGCGAGTATTTAACATAGAATTTGTGATTTTCAGAACATCCTGTGAGTGTTTAACATACGAGGGTGAGTCAATAAGTAACCAGCCTAATTTATTTCCGTTTGAGATCCACCTCTTCTTTTTCGATGCAATTGCCCTCTAGTGTGATGCACTTAGACCAACAGTGTTCAAGTGCCATCAGCCCAGAACTGAAAAAGTCAGGGTCCTTTCCATTTACCCACTCCTCAACTGCTGTCATGACTTCTTCGTCAGACCGGAAATGACGTCCACTGATATTCTTTTTCAAGTTTGGGAATAGGAAGAAGTCGCTAGGAGCTAGGTCAGGCGAATAGGCAGGATGTGGTATTAATTCATACCCGTTTCGCTCTACAGCATCCATTGCAACTTTGCAAGTTTGGATTCTCGCGTTGTCCTGTTGTAGCAAAACACCTTTAGAGTTTACCTCGGTGTTTTTCACGGAAGGTGGTTCACAGCTGGTCTAGCAAGTTTGCATAGTACACTCCAGTTATTGTACTTCTCTTGGGTAAAAGGTCCAACATAATAACGCCTTTAGCTTCCCCAAATACTGTGGCCATCACCTTGCCAGCAAATGGTTGCATCTTGAACTTCTTTGGCCTCGGGGACCCAGGCCCAACCCACTGATGACTCTGAGCTTTATTCTCTGGCTCATAATAATGAACCCAAGTCTCATCTATAGTCACCAGACGCAAAAGAAAATCATCTTTTGACCTAAAACGCTTCAAGGCGCTGCATACTGATGCTTTGGTTGCCATTTGCTCATTGCTAAGGGATTTGGGGACCCAATGGGCTGTTAGCTTGTGCATACCTAAACGATCATGCAAGATTGTTGAAACACTACCATGTGAAATGCCTAATGTCTGCTCAATTTCTTCCACCTGAATTCGCCTGTAAGAGTATACCAGATTCCAAACTTCTTCCACATTTCTTCGTTGGTGACATCCAGTGGGTGTCCAGACCTGGCTTCATCTTCTAAAGACGTTCTATCGTGTTTGAATTCCCCTACCCAGAATTGAACCTGAGCATAAAATGGTGCAGAAGACCCATAAACATCGGCTAACTCGCTGTGTATTTCCTTGCCTGTTTTACCTTTTAAATACAAGTACCGAATTATAGCACAGTACTCAACTTTAGGTGAAAAGCTTGCCTTTGCATCACCAGCCATGTTTTACATTCAATATCTTATTAAAGAATGACTCGATATGCGTGCAATTTTGCAGCAAGGTATAAAACATATATTGAAACACGGCATGAAAATCGTGACCGTCTCGGTCAATCGGAAATGGGACAGGCTGGTTACTTATTGACTCGCCCTCACAGAATTTGATTTTCAGAACATCCTGTGAGTGTTTACATAGAATCATAGGCGCCTGGGTCAAGGATATTGCACTATAACCTATATGTAAACAATGGAGGAAATTCGAACCACGAATAAATATTTCTCTCTGATCTATGGTGTCTCTTTATACATTTTTTCATGTTCCAGGAAGCTTAAATACACGTGTCATTATCACAGAACACTAATTTATCCACGTTTTAAAAAATGTCTTATCCCACTGATTCATAATGTATAACGTTAAGAAAAAAATATTAAAAATATACAACGGATAGACAGCTGTTATTAGAGGATTTTAATTATTAAAGAAGAATTACTGGGAGTGAATGGGTCTCTGAAACTGGTTGGTAAGCAGTGTAAATAACTTTTAATCGACAAATATCTGTCATGGGGTACGGAAAGGGGTAGATTGAGTTGCAAGCCTTGTTATATCCTTGACCCAGGTGCCTATGCATAGAATTTGTGATTTCAGAACAGTCTGCGAGTGTTTAACATAGAATTTGTGATTTTTTATTTTAGTGTTTAACATAGAATTTGTGATTTTTTATTTTAGTGTTTAACATAGAATTTGTGATTTCAGAACATCCTGTAATTAAGTGTTTAACATAGAATTTGGGATTTCAGAACATCCTGCGAGTGTTTAACATAGAATTTGGGATTTTTCAGAACATCCTGTGAGTGTTTAACATAGAATTTGGGATTTTCATAACATCCTGCGAGTGTTTAACATAGAATTTGTAATTTCATAATATCCTGCGAGTGTTTAACTTAGAATTTTGTGATTTCAGAATATCCTGCGAGTGTTTAATGTAGAATTTTGGGATTTTCAGAATATCCTGCGAGTGTTTAACGTAGAATTTGTGGTTTCAGAACATCCTGCGAGTGTTTAACGTAGAATTTGTGATTTCAGAACATCCTGCGAGTGTTTAACGTAGAATTTGTGATTTTCAGAACATCCTGCGAGTGTTTAACATAGAATTTGTGATTTTCAGAACATCCTGCGAGTGTTTAACATAGAATTTGTGATTTCAGAACATCCTGCGAGTGTTTAACATAGAATTTGTGATTTTCAGAACATCCTGCGAGTGTTTAACATAGAATTTGTGATTTTCAGAACATCCTACGAGTGTTTAACGTAGAATTTGTGATTTTCAGAACATCCTGCGAGTGTTTAACATAGAATTTGTGATTTTCAGAACATCCTACGAGTGTTTAACATAGAATTTGTGATTTTCAGAACATCCTACGAGTGTTTAACGTAGAATTTGTGATTTTCAGAACATCCTGCGAGTGTTTAACGTAGAATTTGTGATTTTCAGAACATCCTACGAGTGTTTAACGTAGAATTTGTGATTTTCAGAACATCCTGCGAGTGTTTAACATAGAATTTGTGATTTTCAGAACATCCTACGAGTGTTTAACATAGAATTTTGTGATTTTCAGAACATCCTGCGAGTGTTTAACGTAGAATTTTGTGATTTTCAGAACATCCTGCGAGTGTTTACTGTGTTCATGACTGGCTGCATTGTGTTAGTCATCCCAAACTTTGCCAATCTAATGGCCCTAGTTGGAGCGACCTGTTGTACCATGTTAGCCTTCACTTTACCCGGATTGTTCCACATGTGTATATTTAAAGGGTAGGTACCATTCCTGGTCTTCACTTTGCTGGAATTGTTCCACATGTGTATATTTAAAGGGTAGGTACCATTCCTGGTCTTCACTTTGCTGGAATTGTTCCACATGTGTATATTTAAAGGGTAGGTACCATTCCTGGTCTTCACTTTGCTGGAATTGTTCCACATGTGTATATTTAAAGGGTAGGTACCATTCCTGGTCTTCACTTTGCTGGAATTGTTCCACATGTGTATATTTAATGGGTAGGTACCAATCCTGGTCTTCACTTTGCTGGGATTGTTCCACATGTATGTAATTATTCTCTCATCAGCATGACATTTATCAATTCAATTTTGTTGTATTCCTATGTGTATATTTATAGGATAAAAACAATCCTTCCCTGCAAAACAAGATATGTTTACTTAAACACATTAATAAGTTGCCATAACAACCATATTGTGGCAACATGCACAGGTTTCTGGTGGAAACTCAAAAATACAAATTACAATTGTTCTTAAAGACACTTGCATACAAACACATTTTTTCTCTCCTTTTGAAGAGTTCCAATTTTTACATTTTTACAGTTTTTGACAAAATCTGGGTATGTTTTGAAAGTTTTCTTACTGAAGAGTATTTATTGGTACTTATATACTAATAAGGTACATGATGCACATAAAGCAATTTTTAATCAATGTGTGAAGAGAGTTCAAACGATTACAAAATGTCTCTACATCGGAAAGCTCTGAAAACAGAAACCCAGTAAACACTAATAATTTCATCATCTTGACTTCATTCAGTTTGTAATGTTGCTAGTTCTACATGTTTTGCATATGTATTCATGTTTACTACAGAAATATTTGAAAATGGCAAAATTCAATTTGTTTGTAGCTATTGTCCATAAATGATGTCAGTTTGCTGTCAGTTAATGCTGCATGAATGTTGGAGTTAATGGCAAATTAATTTTCAGTTAGACAGTATAAATGTATGAGTTATTTGCAATTTAATTCTCAGTTAAGACAATATTGATAGATGAGTTATTTGCAAGTTAATTTTCAGTTAAGACAATATAACTATAGAGTTATTGGCAAGTTGATTTTCAATTAAGACAATATAAATGTATGAGTTATTGGCATGTTAATTTTCAGTTTTAAAACAATATAAATGTGTAAGTTATTGGCAAGTTAATTTTCAGTTTAAGTGACTTTTTAGTGCAGCTTTTTGGTCTTCCCACACAGGACATCTATATTACATCCATTGCGTCTTTTTTGTAGAAACCTTACAATATACCAGGTCATTATAGACTGGACATTGATATTCTTGGGAGTTGTGGGGTGAGTAATGGTTAGAGTTCTATATTTATCGGATGAACAAGTCAAGTTTAAAAATTCACATAAGAAAAAAGTAAAATTCCTGAGAGATCCTTGCCACCTGAGTTTTAGTTGACCGGAATGAAGTCTGAGGGAGCTTCTACAATGGTGGCCATGTCCCTGTTAAATGTTTGTAGATTCGGTCCAATTCCCAAGCTGTTATCGAGTTTTTCTGTACCAACTGGACTAAACTTGTAGTGAATTCACATTTAAGGCTATACTGTACTATAACTTTGCCTGTTGTTTTATTTACATGGTGTTTTTCTGTCTGTGGTTTTCAGTGCTGTGATTGGAACAATTGATGCCTTACAAAGACTTCACGCTTCACAGGATACCGGAAATGAAGCACATGACATGATGTTATCCATTCAGAACATCACTACCACTCTGTCTTCTGCCATCAACTCTTCTGTTGCCCTTACTGCACCAAAATGACCTTCAGGTTAAGGTCATTAGTTCTATGTATGCTGTGCATATGGTATTTTGCATACTATTTTGTTCGTATTTTGATGTCGCTTATTGCGGTGTTTTAGGTACAGCTTAATTAGTTCCCACTCGTTGATGACACAGAAATATCAAGAGAGTAATTAAGTGAAGATTTTGTCTTCCCAACATTTTGATTACTCAAACATCGAACCTTATAAAACTGAGTAGCAGAAATGTGGGAGTGAATGAAAAAGTCTGAATTTATTTACCAGGGTAGATTGAATTTGTTTTTGTTCATTTAGTCGTTACATGAATGTCAGTATTAGAGAAAACACTTGTAAATGCAGGGGCTGGACAAGTGTTATAATTTACCTTATGCAGAATCCGGATGAGTTATGATTAACCTTATACAGGAGCCGGACGAGTTATGATTAACCTTATACAGGAGCCGGACGAGTTATGATTAACCTTATATGGGATCCGGATGAGTTATGATTAACCTTATACAGGAGCCGGACGAGTTATGATTAATCTTATATGGAATCCGGATGAGTTATGATTAACCTTATACAGGAGCCGGACGAGTTATGATTAACCTTATACAGAGGGCCAGATGTGTGTCATGATTGACTTTATAGAGGGGCCAAACATGTGATGAGAAACCTATTGTTGCATTTGTTGAGTACTTGGCAATATATTGTAGGTATGTGTTCGACTCCTGTGCTTGTATCTACCTTCACAGAAATAAAGGGGTTTTCTGATATGCGTATACAGTGTAGTTGACCATTTTACAAAGGAACTTAAAACTAGAAATTTGTTTCTTACATATTTTTGACTAAGAGACTGAATAAGAAATATACCATGTGCGATTTTTAGATTTAATTATTTTATGTGAAAAGAACAACAAATATTTAAATGAACAGAATAAATCAATGCCGTGTAGTGCAGTCACCGGTCTTAGTTGTAACTTCTTTTGGAAAATGGGACAGTTGTTATGACAATCTGATATTGAACCACTTAATTTTTATGCTACAGGGATATTGTTGGAGGGGTAGCAGGCTATCCCTGTGTTGAAATTGTGTCATGTAGATTTATTCATTGTTTGCTGATATTATTAATTAAGATGTTAATTGCAGTACAACATGGTTATAACGAAGCACTGGGAGCAGGTGGTTTGTCTTCGCTGTAAGCATAATTCATTATATCCATCTGGATATTAAATTTTTTTTGCCGTGAAATTCAATTCATTGTTGGATGAATTCATTATAAGTGTATTCGCTATCACCATGTTTGACTGTCTATGTAATTTGAATTATACAGATGGTTAAAGGAAATGCGCGATGTTTCTTGATAATATATAATTTTTTATGATACTTCAGGTGTGATTCACTTGCATATTATACTCATATTGTTTCAACAACAACAACAACAACATGGAAAGTATACTACCAGGTCTGTTTTAGAGTTAACATATTTTGATAGTTCCTGGTTGTGGCAATGTATAAATTAAGTATTAAGAAGGTTATATATGGACATTACTAAGCAAAGAAGGGGAGAAAAATCTTGGATCAATTGGAGATGAAACCTGGGGCCCTTGTATTACTAGTAAGTTGATCTAACCAGGCTGATATACGAAGTAATAGATTTAAACTTAATAAGGAAATTATAAAAGAACTCTTCATATTAAGGAGATGAAGAAATGGTTTTTAAAAAAAAAAAGAGATGGCAGAAACGTCATGTATGACTTTAAGACGAGAAGTTGATCTTTTTTGTAATTTATGTTTATCGATGATTTTTGTAAATGGTTGGGATGTGTCTGAAGGTATTTTTGTATGAAGGGACCATGAGATCTGTTTGTTAAACAACATTAGAATATTTTTTTAATTGACATTTTTCTTTGTTTGAAGTTAAAATGGAAGTATTGGTATGTTCATGTATCGTAGATTCAGTTTTGTTCACACTATGACCCCCCCAGGGTCTGAGCGGGTCCACAAGAGGGGTTCAATTATTGACATAGGATTATATAAGAAAAACACTAGGCTACTACATAAAGAAGCATCCTCATTTAGTGTAGATTCAAGTCTGTCCACATCATGACCACTGGGGTCAAAGCGGGGCCACACTATGGTTTAAGTTTTATGTAGAAGTCCTTGAAAATCTTCTTCTCTAGAACTACCATGTCATATTGATATGAAATCAGATTCTACTGTAATATAATTCTAATTATAATAATACATATTGTAATACTTCATTTATAGAAGGTTCTGTGATAAGTGTAAGGCACTAGTGTTCCTCAGAACCTTCTTTATAACATACATACAGGTGTTATAAGCATATAGTATACATACAGGTGTTATAAGTATATAGTATACATACAGGTGTTATAAGTATATAGTATACATACAGGTGTTAAAAGTACACTTTATAAAATACATCATACTCAGTATAAACGCTATACAACAGATAACCTCACAGGGTTTGTGAATGTGAGATAAAACGAGATACTTAATCATAAAACCTTGACATTGTGATGATGTGCAACAGAATGAGTAGGGCATCAAACTGTTGCCATGATGGGACCACAGGAGGGGTGAAAACATTTAAATCTGTAGGAAAATTTTTCAGAAATATTATCAGGAACCTCGAGGTTGATTCAGTATGATATATTTACATTTCTAATGTTTAAACCTTTTGATATTTTTACTGATTGAAATGATAGCCATTTCCACATGAATGTGAACAATGCGCGTATGAATCTTGATAAATATAGTACGATTAATTTAACGTAAGGGAATTTCGACAGAAGTGAAAGTAAATTTGAATATAAAAAATAATTTTCATCTTTGAAAATACTTGAGGGTATGAACAGCAAAGCTTCACACCAGCGTACTTTTATGAAATATCAGAGTTTAATTAAGGCAAGCTCGATGTTACAGGGTTTTCAACAGTCTTGTTTGAACTCGGCATTTTGTAAATTCTGTGGTCGTTATAATGACCTAGTTTTCCCATACAACCTGTCGTTGGGGTTAATATTGTCTGACTTATTTCCTACCAATTGTTAGGCCGTTCTGTACACACTGATTGTGACTATAGATTACTCAGTTTACCTGACCAACATAGAGGGCTTATGGTGGGTGTGAACGGTCGACAGGGGATGCTTACTCCTCCTAGGCACCTAATCCCACCTCTGGTGTGTCCAGGGGTCTATCCTACTCTATTCTTTATGGAATTTATGAAATTGATCACCGTTTGTTATCTTCACTTTTCATGAAGTATGCTGGCGGAAAGCGTCACAGTTTATGTAACTGATCTGACTTTCGCTTATGTGTATCACAGCAATGATAAATACAATGTACCAGGTATATATGTATTATACGAGAAGATGGCTGGGGGAATTTTTCACATATGTTATAAAACAAATATAGTATAACCTAAAAAAAGATTTACCATTTTCTTTAGTTGCCGAAAAAAAGGCATCACTGATCTTTTAGTATATTTGTTTTGAATTGAATGAAAGTATAAAACATGTTGACGTGAAATACTGTATTTTATAAATATTGACGTGAAATACTGTAGTTTATAAATATTGACGTGAAATACTGTAGTTTATAAATAAATTTCTGACATTTGAGTAGGAGAGTTTTATCTGTTTGTATATTTGATTGTAATTGGAATATGAGTACTTAATGAATTATGTTATCTGTTATTAGATATATATATATACTTGTATTTATGGGAGATGTTTCACTGGTGTTGTTGGTGATTAATCAATGACACACTGCTTAAAATGCATTAATCACATATCACCAACAGCTGTTCTACATGAACATTATCTGCCAATACTTTATGGGGAGCAGTGGGGACCAAAAACCCTTAGCTTGTGAAGATGACCGGAATGCCCCTTAATACTCCTAATTATTTTTAGATTGTCAACCAGACATTTTGATTTTCTATGCATAGTCCATGTTGACTCAGTCATGGGGTAGAACTTGTTGACTAGTCATGTAATTTATACGCGGTATTTATCATTTGCCACTCTAATATTAAATGTTTATATAGTTTTATCTATTTTTAATATGTATATTTTTGACATAGCCTTTCTGTAAGAATATACTACCATGACTCTGTCACAATTCCATCAACTAGTATATTAAGGAGGAAACAACATGTTGTCATAATGGCGGACTTCATATTTTAATACTTGAATGAAAATATAAATATCAGCAATACAATGTATATTCCTTTTAAATCTAATCACCTAGCTGGGTAGCTCAGTAAACATTTATTTTTTATTTAGGTTTGTGTGTCCACTGCTTATCTGTAGTTTGTGCATTAAAGTCCAGCAGAGGTTTTAATTTTTTTTTCCCAGATTACTGTCTACTAAAACATTTTTTAACTAATGAATTAAATTTGAAATGTTTAAATATTGTACACATCCCCCACTTTCCATCCATATGGGGTGTGTTGTTTCTCCTATCTGTGCCATTGCAATTCAATTGTGAACTCTTCTGTTTGAAGGTAAAATTGATTTGTCATTCAAGAGGTCTAATTATGAGGTAAAACGTCCTGTGATATGGATGAGTAATTTTTGTTAGTTTTTATTAATATATTTATTTTGGTTTTGTGTCTCTGTAGTGCATAGATGTTAATTACATAGGATACTGGGTGCAGCTGAAATTTAGTTGTGTGGATTTTTTATTATGATGATGAATTTGTATAGTTTTCGAGGGGTTCAATTGTATGTAGAAAATTCTTCATCTGATGGGAGAAAAATAAAATATCACATTCAAAGATGGACTATGATTTAGTTCCTCAACACATTAGACATTTGAAATGTCTACATTTTTGTAGAGTCAACATTACATATATATTCAATATATATATTTTTTCCGAATGCAAGAAATTTGATTTATAGAGGGGTTTTATGAAATGCTTGTTATGCAATTAAAACAAAATTAAAAATAAAGTAATGAGTTGAGTTTTATTAAACGTTTCCCAAAGTCTGATGACTGTTTTAACACAGGCTGAACTGTAGATTTATTGTCCTTCCCCTGCGAAACTTTGAGACGGAATTCGTCCGGGAATGGACAGTAAAGTAGCAGAAATTTTTAGTTTCCGGTTGTAATAAAATTTTGCCCGTAAATACCCCAAATACGGCCAGAAAAATAAGGAATTCCGCCCAGAAACGGACGGTAAACTGCATCTCTGTTTATCTTCACACGGAAAATCAACACTTAGATTATTATTTCAGACGGGAATCTTTTACTTCTAGTGAAGAAATCAATTTCTGGCGAAAGTTGTGGACAGAGACGCGTAGACGGTCGGTCAAAGCAAGCGTAGTATTTCCTATCCGGTCCAAGTATAAGATGAGTAAAAACCACACTTCTCCGAAGTAAAATTCCCCGCCCTGTCTAGATTTTGTCCAATTGTCCAGTTTAATCATTTGTCCATAATCTAGTCCATTCACAGTATTCCCCACAGGCACTTGTTTCATACATGATGGTATTATCAAGGAGGGGGACTCGTGTATGAAAGAAGTGCCTGTGGTACTCCCTTTTACACCTACGGCTGAAGTATTTCACAAGGTTTTTCACTGGGCCTAAATACCCTCGCGGACAGTCGGATTCCCCATTGGATAGCACCTTCTCTCCGATTGCTCCCAATACAATTGTATCATCTGAAATTGAGATCCCTCGCTTCAAAATGTGCAGTGATATAATGTCCATCTTTTTATGCTGATGACAAGCATTTCTGTTTTAATTGTTGGAATTTTTTTTTTTGGCACCTGTTGTGAATTCTGAGTCCATCTGATCAATGCTAATACCTAAAAGATGCATCATATAATACCGCAAACTTCGAGCAAAATTCAAACATAATTTCCTCACCTTGGGTATCATTGGACAATAGGGAAAAATGTCGAAATCTTCGTCTATCAATATTTCGTGAAGTATACTGGAAGACCAAAATGGAGGTGGAAAGATCTGAATTCGGATGCTTCCCAATATTTGAAGTCATTTTGAATTGTCCGTGGCATTCATGTTACATGTATTTTCAAGGTCTCAAACGTATGTTAACTTCTTCATGGTTGTAAACACTAAAATTATGTTGTTTGAATTCAGGTGCAAACCACAAAGTTGTACTCCTAAAAGAACACCATGCATATAATATATGGCTATTCCCTTTGATATATAAATTCGAAGGAAAATGCAAGCCTTAATTCCATTAACAGCATATCGAGTCCGTCCATTTCCATGAGGTTCTCTTGCGTCGCGAATGACGCTTTCTTTTCTCCTCTCGGGACCTTTAGGATTGAATTATAAGGGAAGACATGACAGTGGCCCTCTCCTGTAGACGCACTTACTCCTGGCTGCAGGCATTTCTAACACGAAAAGGAACCACTAAACTGAACAGCAATGTATAGTAAAGATCTAGTCCGATAGATCAGCTGTTCCACACAAACTACGGATCCAATGCAGGGCACGTGGAACTCATGCCCTTCTCAAGTCTCCTAAAAACATTCAGAAACTCATAAACACTTTTGTAATTAACACCATACTGGTATGAACACAAATGTGAAATTAACACAGAACTGTAATTAACATAAAACTAATGATGGCTGTTTTTAGAGATGTAATTAACATATTGGTTGAATGTGTAATGAGCGAGTGTGTTTAAAGATATTGGATTTTCTTCACTTTAGCGGTGCGATACTCTGCCACAAAGAGGTTGTCTCTGATGTCCACACATAAACCCCATGGATGGCCTAAATAACAGTTGTGGATGTAACGGACCGGAGGAACTGTCCGTCCTGATCTAGGATGTGGATACGGTGATTGGCTGCTGTCAGGATGTGACTCTGGTTGTCTGTAGTGATGTCGTATGGATCAAATGATTTCTTGATAATAGAGGAATGACCAGTGTATCTAAATCGGAGGTTTCCTGATTGATTGACCACCACTGTTGCTTTAGCTCCCCAGTCAGCCACACATATATCCAGGTTCCTGTTCTCACTGATGTAACGACCAGATAAATAGAGAGGTTGACCCTGATCATCAAATTGAATGGTTTGTGTCGCTATGAAGTCAGAATAACACACAACTTTGAATTGTTTTTCATCATCACTGATCATGGTAACCAGGAGATCATCAGAGGATGTACTGCAGACATTGCGAGGTCTCCACCCCTGCAGTGTGATCACGGTCTGTATCTGTTTATTTTTCACTAGGTTTACAGTTTTATTAGAGTCAGTATAAACAAGATTTCCGTCCCGTGTCACTGCTATGTCCAGTGGTCTGTTCCCTGACTTGGTTTGTATTGATGTCAGTAGTTCACTCTGGAGGTTGAGGAGCTTCATGATTTCGTTATTCCCACGTGTCCAGACTTCCTCATCACTGAGACAGCTAATGCTGAGTAGATGTCTATACCCAGTGTTTATGGTGGCGATAAGACGCGGTTTATTAAGCAGTGGTTTGACTGGAGGAGGAGAAGCAGCTTCTGGTGACGTCATTGTATAACTTTGTTTTTCTGCTGTAATGGACAACGATGACAGAGAACCAAGCATTTCACTGAGCAGATTTTTATTTATTTTGGAAGAAGAGAAACGTGGTAATGTAACTTGGACTTTAGGAGGTAATTGTCGGAACTCGCCATTCCTAGATTTGTAAGTAGAGGTTAGAGAGGCGTCCTTGGTGTTCAGTATTTTCTTCAAGTCCTCAATGATCTTTTTAAATTCTGTAATTTTGTTCGTAATTTCAACTGTGTTTTTATCTAAAGCACCCATATGTTTATTTTTCATCTCCTCAACGTCTGATTTCCGTTGGTTGACAATGGCGGGGATCTTTCGGTGCAATACTTCTCCTTGTTGGTCGGCAGCTGTTGTCAGTTTCCCGTAATTCGTTTGTAACTCGGTTTTCTCAGTTTGGACTTCGGTCGCCATTTCTTCATATCGCGGGTAAATTCTGCTCTCTAGTTCCTCTAAATCTTTTTGTAAACTTTCCGTTTTAGTGCTGAGTTTTTCCAGAACATCACATAAATTGTGCCCTCTATGTTGTTTTGAGATACAGGTAGAACAGACAGGAATGTCACATTTCTCGAAGTAAAGTTCGCTATGTCTGTTGATGTGTTTCGGACATTTGGGGTAGTTAGGAGTAGACTTACTGTGTAGAAAGGACACGACATTGTGACTTTTTGATAAATCAGTAAGGTGGTCCTCAACACAGGCCTTGCATAAGTTTATATTACAAAATTCACAGTGACCCTTCGGGGGAACAGTTTTATAGAGGTCACACAGTAAGCCTTGCATAAGTTTATATTACAAAATTCACAGTGACCCTGCGGGGGAGCAGTTTTACAGAGGTCACACAGTAAGCCTTGCATAAGTTTATATTACAAAATTCACAGTGACCCTTCGGGGGAACAGTTTTACAGAGGTCACACACTAAGCCTTGCATAAGTTTATATTACAAAATTCACAGTGACCCTACGGGGGAACATAAGTTTATATTACAAAATTCACAGTGACCCTGCGGGGGAACAGTTTTACAGAGGTCACACAGTAAGCCTTGCATAAGTTTATATTACAAAATTCACAGTGACCCTGCGGGGGAGCAGTTTTACAGAGGTCACACAGTAAGCCTTGCATAAGTTTATATTCCAAAATTCACAGTGACCCTGCGGGGAACAGTTTTACAGAGGTCACACAGTAGTTAATATTACAAAATTCACAGTGACCCTGCGGGGGAGCCGTTTTACAGAGGTCACACACAAGTTTATATTACAAAATTCACAGTGACCCTGCGGGGGAACAGTTTTACAGGGGTCACACATAAGTTTATATTACAAAATTCACAGCGACCCTGCGGGGGAAACAGTTTTACAGAGGTCACACAGTAAGCCTTGCATAAGTTTATATTACAAAATTCACAGTGACCCTGCGGGGGAACATAAGTTTATATTACAAAATTCACAGTGACCCTGCGGGGGAACAGTTTTACAGAGGTCACACAGTAAGCCTTGCATAAGTTTATATTACAAAATTCACAGTGACCCTGTGGGAGAGCAGTTTTACAGAGGTCACACAGTAAGCCTTGCATAAGTTTATATTACAAAATTCACAGTGACCCTGCGGGGAACAGTTTTACAGAGGTCACACAGTAGTTTATATTACAAAATTCACAGTGACCCTGCGGGGGAACAGTTTTACAGGGGTCACACATAAGTTTATATTACAAAATTCACAGCGACCCTGCGGGGGAACAGTTTTACAGAGGTCACACAAGTTTATATTACAAAATTCACAGCGACCCTGCGGGGGAACAGTTTTACAGAGGTCACACAGTAAGCCTTGCATAAGTTTATATTACAAAATTCACAGTGACCCTGCGGGGGAACATAAGTTTATATTACAAAATTCACAGTGACCCTACGGGGGAACAGTTTTACAGAGGTTACACAGTAAGCCTTGCATAAGTTTATATTACAAAATTCACAGTGACCCTGCGGGGGAACATAAGTTTATATTACAAAATTCACAGTGACCCTATGGGGGAACAGTTTTACAGAGGTTACACAGTAAGCCTTGCATAAGTTTATATTACAAAATTCACAGTGACCCTGCGGGGGAACAGTTTTACAGAGGTCACACAGTAAGCCTTGCATAAGTTTATATTACAAAATTCACAGTGACCCTGCGGGGGAACAGTTTTACAGAGGTCACACAGTAAGCCTTGCATAAGTTTATATTACAAAATTCACAGTGACCCTGCGGGGGAACAGTTTTACAGAGGTCACACAGTAAGCCTTGCATAAGTTTATATTACAAAATTCACAGTGACCCTACGGGGGAACATAAGTTTATATTACAAAATTCACAGTGACCCTGCGGGAGAAACAGTTTTACAGAGGTCACACAGTAAGCCTTGCATAAGTTTATATTACAAAATTCACAGTGACCCTGCGGGAGAGCAGTTTTACAGAGGTCACACAGTAAGCCTTGCACAAGTTTATATTACAAAATTCACAGTGACCCTGCGGGGGAGCCGTTTTACAGAGGTCACATATAAGTTTATATTACAAAATTCACAGTGACCCTGCGGGGGAACAGTTTTACAGAGGTCACACATAAGTTTATATTACAAAATTCACAGCGACCCTGCGGGGGAACAGTTTTACAGAGGTCACACAGTAAGCCTTGCATAAGTTTATATTACAAAATTCACAGTGACCCTGCGGGGGAACATAAGTTTATATTACAAAATTCACAGTGACCCTACGGGGGAACAGTTTTACAGAGGTTACACAGTAAGCCTTGCATAAGTTTATATTACAAAATTCACAGTGACCCTGCGGGGAACAGTTTTACAGAGATCACACAGTAGTTTATATTACAAAATTCACAGTGACCCTGCGGGGGAGCAGTTTTACAGAGGTCACACACAAGTTTATATTACAAAATTCACAGTGACCCTGCGGGGGAACAGTTTTACAGGGGTCACACATAAGTTTATATTACAAAATTCACAGCGACCCTGCGGGAGAAACAGTTTTACAGAGGTCACACAGTAAGCCTTGCATAAGTTTATATTACAAAATTCACAGTGACCCTGCGGGGGAACATAAGTTTATATTACAAAATTCACAGTGACCCTGCGGGGGAACAGTTTTACAGAGGTCACACAGTAAGCCTTGCATAAGTTTATATTACAAAATTCACAGTGATCCTGCGGGGGAACAGTTTTACAGAGGTCACACAGTAGGCCTTGCATAAGTTTATATTACAAAATTCACAGCGACCCTGCGGGGGAACAGTTTTACAGAGGTCACACAGTAGGACCTTTTGGGCACTACGCCGAGTCGGCATTTCTAGTATCTGAGTCGCATACAATCACTGTCAATAAAAGAGAAAACTTTTGACAGGTCAAACAATATACAAACTAAAATTACAACATGATATTAAAACTAAATCATTCAATCTGATATTCTTAAAAGTTAAATACAATGAGAATATGATCAGTAACACATACCAAAGATACAACCCCTCCTTCATCAGAACTAGATACAACCCCTCCTTCATCAGAACTGTATACATCATGAAAGCAGATCTTTCACATTGATTATATTTTGATCATGGAAACAATTATATTGTACAGTTTCAACAAATTTATGGCACTACGATATGTAAACATGATTTCGTCTCACCCTTAAATCCAAAATGGCCTCCCTGATATTTCGACATTCCGTCTGCAGGATTAGTCCTACGATTTAAATTCGCGCCGTCAGCTTGTACACTTTGTATGTAAACGCTGTGTATAGGCTACAGAATACTTTATTTCTTATTCAGAGTCCATTTTAGATACACTTTTTTCTATTAAACAGTCTAATGTAAATTGTTTACATAACAAAGAATTACCAGTGTTGTCTCTCAATTTTGAATCAACAACTGATATTCAAATTTTGGTTGACCATTAGAAATACTTTAGTTAAGCATTGTAAACAATAAAAATGGAAAAATAAAATTTGAAAATTTTCAGCTTAAATCGTGTCCACGCTCCTTTAAATCTGACATATATTAGAATTTTCAGTGTCCGTCATATTTCTTTGCTTGTCCGTCATTCTATTGTAATGTGAATCGGGGTTTGTATGGTTTCATCGTCGGAACCCACGGTATTCTCCCCGTTACGCTTGATTTATAAAAATAATTTTAAAATCACAACTGCTAAACAACGGCAGGGCCAAGGTGACTCAGGTGAGGGGTGTGGCCCATGGGCCTCTTGTTTATATTTGCTTATAAAGATTATTTTGAGAAGCCAACTTCCAAGTTTTCCCGTGATTTTTAAAAAAGATGATGAGTGTCTGAATTTGATCGCGTCTATTTGGAGGTTGTCGATCTTGTTGTTGTTTTTAAATTTACTTTAGGTCACCTGAGTAAACTCAGGTGACATATTGCAATTAATTGGTCTACGTTCGTTCTGCATTAACTATTGAACATTTTTAACTTCTTGATAATTACCATTTCAATTCTTTCAAATTTGGTATGAAGCATCTTTAGGATGAGTAAGGCTGAGAGATTGGTCAGAAAAACAATGTCGGGGAACGACCGCCAGCGTCCCCCGATTTTTCCGTGGGCGATCGACTTCAGGAAGGAGATGGAGCCCATCCACTGCCAATAGGTGGACCCATCCAGACCCCCAGTGCTCAAATATAGGGAATGCTAGGGTCGCCCATCAATCTCAGTCTCACGCAAACATAGTGCTGCAATGCCCATAATAGGACAGTCAGCACCCAAAGGCAACTCCATCGTCTCTATAGAAGTCTTGAAGTGATCAGTGTAGCTTATTTAATCTCACTAAAGATACTGTGGGTGTGTGAAGAAGACCTGATTTTGGATAAGTCGGGGAACAGACGTGGCTGATTACACTAATAAAGTCAAAATTTATATGATATTCTTGTATAAAGAATCTGTTAGGTTGGTTGCCAACCCATGCCGCGAAACGGAAACGGTTTTCAAAGTCCGTGATTCTTACGTTTAGCGAAGGAGCAGTCTCACATATTTACGTCTGAAGTTTGACGCGACTATTTCACGAGCGGGACCGGAACTCACAATATCCCGGTTACGAAACGAACGCTCTACCACTGAGCTACCGGGACTAGTGTAATAATCATGGGTGAGCCAGAAGTGAAATTAATTTGAGACACTAAATAAATAAAGCCAGGTCAGCAGGGGACGCCTACTCCTCCCAGGCACCTTATCACTCTTCTGGTGTGCCCAGGGGTTTGTGTTTACCCTTCTCTTTATTTTTATGGGTTTATGAGATTGATCGTTGTTCGTTATCTTCAATTTTCATTGTGACACTTGAGCGAAAATTCTGATGGAAATCTGAGTGAAAATGAAAATAGACATAATTTGCGCATAATCAGAAAAACCGTGTTGGAAATGAAGTATGAAAACGTTAAAATTTTAGATATGGGAAATGTAAAATCTGTGAGAGAGAGAGAGAGAGAGAGAGAGAGAGAGAGAGAGAGAGAGAGAGAGAGCACATTTATTTTGGACTATACCTCTAGACTAGATGAAAGTATTGGCACCTAATTGTATACCCTGCTTGAATGATCAAACTTAAAAACAATATTTCTCTGTGATAAAATTGCATATTCTTTATTGTTATTAAGAAACATTTAGAACACATTTGATTCCTTTCGGGGTTATTTTACACGACTTCCACCATTAAGACTTCCAGGGCGTGGGCTGGTTGTTTTCACAGCGTCTCCTGCAACCCGAATATTTGATCTCGCACCTGTTGCTGCAACTGCTCCTCTTCTGGAAGGGAAGGCTCATGCAGCCTCTCTGGCAGGTTCCCCGTGACGATGCACACTTCATCCTACAGTCAACAGCCAGCGTGGTGGACACCATCAGTCCCACCAAGAGAAGCGTCGCCAACAGTTTGGTCTGAAAGAATTCAAAGACTAGTGAACAGGTAGCGATATTTATTAAAATCATTATTATCATATTACAGATGAGCTTATTATTTCTTTATGACAATTATATAATACGCACCGCCGTAAAATGGATGAAATATTGCTAAAACAGCATTAAATCCTAATTAATCTTTAATTCGTTATGTCTTTGTTAAGTATGAGATTGATAATTGTTGGTTATCTCCACCTTTCATAAGTTAAATCTAAAAAAAAAATAAAAAAAAATTGATCCCTAAATCACACCTGAGTCATATTCGTCTTTTACATCTGGACAATTTGATGCCATTTCTTGAAGATCAAAGTGCTGTTACATATTGACTATGAGAGAGCAAAATTCGAATAATTCTCTATATCAAAATGATTAAACGATAAGAATGGGGTCATCGATGAGGTAAAATATATTTTTCTAAAGTAAGACAATGTTACTCTAAGTAATGCTTTTTTTTTTTTACTTACGTTCATTGTAAGTTGATGAAATCTCAGCTCTGTTGCGAATGCAAAATATATACATTATTAAATGTAATAAACACACACACACACACACACACACACACACACACACACACACACACACAGAGAGAGAGAGAGAGAGAGAGAGAGAGAGAGAGAGAGATTGGTTCACGTCTTCTTAATTATATCAATGTATTATATATCTTGATACAGGAATTATGACGTACAAGCAGTGACCTTTCAACTCGAAATCAAAGTCTAGACTCAAAAACGTTATATCACCAGTTTATACTCATAAAAATTACATACCCCGTATCATTAGTTTATACTCATAAAAAGTTATGTCAGCAATACAAATGTCAAGTTTATACTCATAAAAAGTCATATCACCAATACAAATGTTAAAGTTTATACTCATAAAAAGTTATGTCACCAAAACAAATGTTAAAGTTTATATTCATAAAAAGTTATGTCACCAAAACAAATGTTAAAGTTTATATTCATAAAAAGTTATGTCACCAAAACAAATGTTAAAGTTTATACTTATAAAAAGTCATATTACCGATACAAATGTTAAAGTTTATACTTATAAAAAGTTATGTTACCAATACAAATGTTAAAGTTTATACTCATAAAAAGTTATGTCACCAAAACAAATGTTAAAGTTTATATTCATAAAAAGTTATGTCACCAAAACAAATGTTAAAGTTTATACTTATAAAAAGTTATGTTACCAATACAAATGTAAAGTTTATACTCATAAAGTTATGTCACCAATACAAATGTAAAGTTTATATTCATAAAAAGTTATGTCACCGATACAAATGTTAAAGTTTATACTCATAAAAAGTTATGTCACCAATACAAATGTTAAAGTTTATACTCATAAAAAGTTATGTCACCAATACAAATGTTAAAGTTTATGCTCATAAAAAGTCATATCACCGATACAAACGCGAGGAGTGGTTGTTTAGCTCGCTAAGGGATACAGACATAACGGAAACATGCAGTAATTTTCGCGGATTGTGCGAATCCTCATTTCCGTCCCTCACTAATTCATACCTTAGCTGCAGATCTGTAGCTCTCTAGGAAAATATCTGGTCTGTCCCAATGTGATCCCAGAGAGCTACAAATATGGAACTACATATACCTTTATTCGGAAATCGTATTCTAAGTAGCCACCGATTTCAGAAAAAAACATTCGTCAAGCAAAGTACCTGTCAAATTTTATGATAAACTTGTGAACGATTTCATTCATTGACATTTAATAATTGAACACATGCTAAATATACAAAATCCAAATGTCTTGTACATTAAGATTTATACGAGCATAAATCTCCCATTAAGAAAATTTCCATTATCCGTGGGTCTAGATTTTATACTATCTGTTTCAGAAAGAACAGTTCATAAAAGTAGAATTATAAAGTTATTAGATTTACAGTGATCTTTACCGATATCAAAGTATGTTATTTTTTCCCCTGCTTATCTAAATCTGGGATAATTGAAACTTGTGAACGGATCGATGGGGTTGTTTATATCAGAGAGAGAGAGAGAGAGAGAGAGAGAGAGAGAGAGAGATGCGATATGCAAACAACGCGATTACATGTATTTAAGATGATCAAAGAGGTTTTTATGTAGCATCTATGCTTATTTACATAAGAAAGTCATGTGTGGAATTATTGATACTCACACAAAGGCTTTGTACTGCAGGAAAATGGTTTTATGGCCTGTAGCACAGACCTTTTATACTGTACTTTCAAAAGATGAAATTCTTCAAAACCATGCTTCAGTTTTAAACACATTTAATATCCCAGTCAATGGGTTGAATGAATATGAGTTATCGTACCTATACTGGATTCCTCATCTTCGCAAGCCAAGTGTCCGAGAGAGTAAGCTTGAGAAGATGTGGATTCCTAAACTACATAAAACCCTTACAAACAAAGATACATTGCGAGATCCAGTAAGTGTTCTACCAATCCCCTATCTTTGCTCCTCACGAAAATATTGACAGCTGTGAAGGAGAAACTTCAAACTCACTGTTTGAACTTTTAGTAAAACTTTTCCCAAATCAATAACATCGAAACCTATAACTTTACTATACTCAACACTATACACGACCATTCCTCACGATAAATTAAAGACTAGATTTTTTGACATCATAGATAGTTGCTTCTTCAACAAAAATGGAAAAAGGAAATATTCATATCTAGTGATCAGTCATCCAAAAACTTGCTTCGTTAAACACCGCTCTGATTTCACGCACAACTATTCTGAAGTTGAATAATTTTTTTTTAGAGTTCCTCATTGACAATATCTTCGTGGTCATTGGTGATCAGGTCTTCCAACATGCAGTCTGTTGGAATTCCCATGAGCACGAATTGTGCTCCTTTGTTAGCTGACCTGTTTTTATATTCCTATGAAGCAGAATTTATTCAAAAACTTCTACGTGAAAAGAAAACATTTCTTGCTGTGGCCTTCAATTCAACATTTGGATATCTCGACGACGTTTTGTCTATTAACAATAATAACTTTCATTCATATGTCAATTCGATATATCCCTGTAAGCTCGAAATAAGACACTACAGAGTCGTCCACTTCTGCTTCATACTTAGATATTTTATTGAAAGTAGACATTAACGGCAAACTGAAAACTCAGATGTATTTTAAATGGGATGATTTCAGTTTTACCATCGTCAACTTCCGATATTTATGTAGCAATATTCCATTATCACCTGCATATGGTGTTTATATCTCTCAACTGATTCGATACGTAAGAGCTTGTTCTGTGTATAGTCAGTTTTAAATCGAAGCAAGCTACTGACAAAGAAGTTGATGGTACAGGGGTTTCAACAATTTCGATTGAAGTCAGCATTTCGCAAATTCTATGGTCGTTATAACGATCTAGTTCGGCAATGCAACCTATCATTGGGTCATTTGCTGTCTGACATGTTTCTTACCGATTGTTAGGCCGTTATTGGCACACTGATTTTGACTACGGATAACTCCGTTTACCTGATCAGGATGTAGGGCTCACGGTGGATGTGACCGGTCGTCAGCGGACGCTTACTCCTCCTCGGCACCTGATCCCACCTCTGGTGTGTCCAGGGATCCGTGTTTGCCCAACTATCTATTTTGTATTGTTTATCGGAGTTATGAGATTGATCACTGTTCGTTATCTTCGCCTTTCATTCATCGTCGGAAACCCACGGTCGGTTGCTCTATTCGTTTACCTACCGTGGATCACAAGGCCAGTAGTTTCGCTGGAAGGTGTGTTTCGGCTTCTATATGCGATTGGTCGCTTTACCCTTTCTTATTGCGATATTCGACCAGTGAAAAAGCCCCCTTTTCCAGTCCTCGATAGCATAGAAAAACATGCTTTCGAAGCCAAGATTTTTACTACGTTTAAGTCAAACAAGTTACAAAACTTTCAGCGAGATGCTTTATCTGCATTATTGAAGCGGAGCTAGGATGTATTTGTGTCTATTGAGACAGGGCGTGTGCTATCAAGCGTTTACTATCGTACTGTGTACGAATCTATGTACATGTTTACATGTTCAGCACGAGTTCGTAGTTCCATCATACGGCAGCATTGTGTTTTTTAACACGTGCTATGAAGCAGTGATGATAATAAACACACCAGAGGCGGATCCAGGATTTCCGAGGGGTTGGCACATGTGAAAGAGAAGTATTAGTTAAAATAATCAGCCATTTTGGGTGCCAAATCTGGAGTTTTCATCTTTATACCTTTGATAGTGGAACAACAAAATACACGCACTTTCATGGACGCTGCCATTACATCTGACACTTTGAGTACCGGGAATATTTACGGCTATTCCCATTGGTCCTCGATAGGTCACGTAAGATCACGCATTTTAATGAGTTATGCGAAAATATCGGCCTTGTGACCCACGGTTGGTAAACAAATAAGCGACCGACCGTGGGTTTCCGACGATGCCTTTCATTATGAGAATGCATCACAATTTTAAGATACATTCAACATGTAATTTCATTTTTTATTGATGATGATTAATACATGTATAGAAAAAATGTATGTTTATTGTTCTTTTTAACAAAGTACATACTGCAGTGGCGGATCTCAAAAATATTGTGGTGGATGCGACCTAAGTTTTTATTTTTACCGCCCAAGAATAACCGAAAATGGCAAAATTAAAAAACAAAGAATATTTAACCAAAAGGGATTGCAACCCACGTAATCCCCTCTAGATCTTGTATATCCAGGGGTCCGTGTTTGCCCACCTCTTTATTTTGTATCCCTTATGGGAGTTATAAGATTGAAAACTGTTCGTTATCTCCACCTTTCACCTGCCACTAGTCTGCAATTGGAAACCGGATCTAACTGTCAGTTTTAATCGGTTGTTTGATTGCTTTACATCTCGTTGAGAAGATTTCATTCATATTGAAACGTCACAAGCTGTCGGTGAAGAACCACAATAAACCTAAGCATAGCGCTCAGAGCCGTGATAGTGAGGGTTCTTTCACGTGCCAACGCCGGACCTCTGTTTTCAGGTCATATCTGAAAGAGCGAAAGCTCTACCACTGAGCTACCGCGACCAGTTAATAAACTTTAAAGCACGTTGGAAATCGCTTCATGAATGCTCGATCATCCATTTTCTAAGAATTGAGAAATATTTTCACGGAGAAATTGCACACGTGTCTCCGGAAATGAACAGATGTTCCGTGATATAATTAGATATGTAATGTGAAAGGCGAAGATAGAGAACAGTGATCACTCTCATAACTCCCATAAGGGATACAAAATAAAGAGGTGGGCAAACACGGACCCCTGGATATACCAGAGGTGGGATCAGGTGCCTAGGAGGTGTAACTATCCCCTGTCGACCGGTCACACCTGCCCTGAGCCGTATGTCTTGATCAGGAAAACAGAGTAATCTGTAGTCAAAATCAGTGTATCAAGAATGACCTGATAATCGATATGAAAAACATCAAACAGCATTTGACACAATGATATATGGGCAAACTCTAGATCATTATAACGACCATAAACTTACGTTCAATGCTGACTTTAAACGAGACTGTCGAAACCCCTGTAACATCAACTTGTGTCAGCAGCTTGCCTCGATTTAAAAAAACAACAACCTTATCATACGCAGAAGCTCTTGTGTATCGAATTAGTTGAGAGATTTAAATATCGCATGCAGGTGATAATGGAATATTACTACAAAATAAAAATAAAACGTTGACGATGGAGAAGCTAAAACCATCCCGTTTGTCATAAAGTTGAGTTGTTAGTTTGCCGTTAATATCCATTTTCAATGAACAACTAAGTACGAGGCAGATGTTGAGGAGTCTGTGGTGTCTTTTATCTCGAGTTCACAGGGATATATTGAATATACATACGAATGAAAATGATTACTGTTAATAGATAAAACGTCGTTGATACATCTAAATGTCAACTTGAAGGCCGCAGTAAGAAATTTTTTCTTCTCATGTAGAAATTGTTGATTAACATCTGCTTCTTAAGAATATAAAAAAAAAACCCAGATCAGCTAACAAATGTCTATTGACATTTTACTCCAAAATGAAACTTGTGAAAATGCAACTCGGTAGTCACAGATCTGGATAATTTTGAATCCCTCTAACACGAATTACATGCTCATGGAAACGCATCAGAGAAAATATCAACTAAATCCACAGGTGCTCAATGCTCAAATTCCTGATCCTCAAAAAATAATCGTACTGAATAAGATTTGGAGTTCATTTCGAAAGTACACTCGAGTTTATCACTCACATCGACTCAGTTTTTATGTATGCCGCTTTAAAAATACATCCTTTCGAACAATTAAGAAATGTCAAACTCTACACATCAGAAAGCATTTTATACAATGATCATATGTCTCCGAGTCTCCATTATTGTTTTGTAATAATGTGGGGAATTGCTCCTTTTCCACATTTAAACCACATCTTAAAACCCCAGTTCTAAGCGAGCGGCGAGAAATATATATAAGCGCCCTGACTGTCACCATATTTGTGAAACTTCGTTCGTTGACAATATTTAAACAAGTTCAATTTCAACAAATACCTCTGGTGTGTCCGCGGGTCCGTCTTTGGCGTTCTTTTTATTTTCATAGGATTTATAAGATTGATCACTGTTCGTTATCTTCAATATTCATTATGACAAAAATGTTATGAAATGGCCTTTTACATTTATTTCAGTTATTTCATGTATTCGAAATTAAATATGACAAACGTTAAAAATATTAAATATTGGAAACGTAAAATCTGAGAGAGAGATCTGGACTATACCTGTACATGAAAGTATTGACACTAGATTGAATACCCTGCTTGAATGTTCAAACTTAAACACACATATCTCTGTGATAAAATTGCATAATCTTTATTCATATTAAGAAAGATTTCGAACACATTTGATTGCTTTAGGAAATTTTTTTGACACGATTTCCACCATTTAAGACTTCCAGGGCGTGGGCTTGTTGTTTTCACAGCGTCTCGTGCAACCCGAAAATTTGGTCTCGCACCTGTTGCTGCAGTCTCTCCTCTTCTGGAAGGGAAGGTTTTTGCAGCCCAACTGACAGTTATTGCGTGACGTTGCACATCCCACCTTACAGGCAACAGCCAACGTGGTGGACACCATCAGTCCCACCAACAGAAGTGTTGTCAACAGTCTGGTCTGAAAGAATTCAAAGACTAGTGAACAGGTAGCAATATTGATTCAAATCATTATCTTAATACAGATGAGTCATAATTGTATTCTACAACTGGACAGTTTGATGTGATTTCTTGAAGATTAAAGTGTGGTCATTAATTGAATATGAAGCAACAAAGTTGGATTGATTGATTGATGTTTTCCGTCACTCTCAACAATTTTTTCAGTTATATGGAGGCGCTCAGTTTTTATTGGTGAAAGAGAGAACCCAGATAAATGTACAATGTATAATGTACCAGGGAAGAGACCACCGATCTTCCGAAAATAAACTGGGCAACTCTCTCACTTACCGGCGCGAGCGGGATTCGAACCTGCGCCTACAGAGGTGAGAGGCCGTGTGATTTTGAGCACGATGCTCTAACCACTCGGCCACGGAGGCAGATTCGTTGAAACTTTGAAACTTTATTTCACTTTTTGGTTGCACATGAGACATGAAATTACAAACGGATGAAACAAACAGTAACAAACAGATAATGAATGAATAAAAACGTAACATATGTACAGTAGAATTGTCAGGTTGCTAGTGGCAGGAATATCATTTTTTGAATATTGACATTACAATTCTACAAAATTTGGCCAAACCGATAAGAGTAAACTTGTCATCACTATTAAATAAATTTGCAAAACTGATAGCATTTCTAACTTTGTAAATATTTGTAGCTAAGGTGTTAATTCTTTCATTATTGAAAAATTCACGGTTAAAATTGTAGTGTATTCATCTCCAATTTCATTTGCATTACAGATATCACATTAATCTATCAGATCTATCAATTCTAAAAAATCTGCCATATTCAACTGGTAATCTGTGACTGACACACCTAAAACTATTTAAACTATACCAAATTGATTAAACAATAAGAATGGATCATCCAGCCCGACTTATTACAAATGTTTATCTTGAAATAAACATTCTATTTCATTTTTCCAAAATAGGACCTGTTTACAGAAATACCAAATTACATATTAAATGCAAGTTTAAAAAGATATGTTACTCTTTGCAGTGCTTAATTTTACTTACGTTCATTGTACGTTGATGAAATCTCAGATCTGTGAAGAATGCAAAATGTATACATTTCTATTTATTGTAATAAATAAACACACACATACAAGCAGGTCTTGTTAATTATTTCATTGTGTTATATTCTTGATACAGGAATTATAACGTACAATTGACCTTTGAACTTGGAATCAAAATCTAGACTCAAAAAAGTTATATCACCAGTTTATACTCATTAAAAGTTACATACTCCGTATCATCAATACAAATGTAAAAAATGGTATTCATAAAAAGTCATATCATCAATGTAAAAGTTACCAATACAAAGATATGAAATAAGTTTTTAGTTTGCTAAGGGATACAGCACAAGAACCGGTAATTTGGTCTCGTAATAAAAGTAGGAGTCTATACCATACCACCCCTACTAAATAAAACTCAGGAATCAGTCATCTTGTCTGTAGTAATATAAGTAGGAGTCTATACCATGCTCATTGTACAATTTACCTGTTAATTATTACTGTGCATGAAATATTGTAATAATTTAGGAGGGACATGTAAGTTGTTAGTACTTGTTCCCAATCCTTTGATTTCACCAATAAACAAGAGGCCCACAGGCCTTATCGGTCACCTGAATACTAGTGAAAAAGTATCACTACTTCCATGGGTTATGAAATCTAGAAAAAAATCCTGTTCTGAATATCTAAGCTAAATTCTTATGTTCAGCAAGAGTATAAAACAAGATGTGTTCTTAAAACTTCACTGCCTTCAAAAGTGCATACACTGATGAAAGGCTTTAAATAATAGGTGTATTAACATTAAAACATCAAAGCAAATGAATGATTTGGACTCATTCCTAAGTCATAGCTCTGGGTTTTGATTGAAATTCACCATTTTTTGTACATCCTTTTCTGCTATTCCTAAGTATGCATTTAGATTTTATACAGTATCAGCAAACTTACACATAAATACTATATACTAAGTGATGCCCCACCCTGGGGTCGGAACCCTTATTCTGGAGATCATCGAATTTACTATTTTGGTAAAAGGCTATCTGCTCTATCCATTTAGTTTCAATTTAGCACTAAAGAAGATGTTATTTAAGGTTTTTTTTTTATTTTTTTTTTTTTTTTTTTTTTTACTACACATAAACACTATATACTGAGTTTGGCCCCGCCCTGGGGTCAGAACCCCTACCCCGGGGATCATGAAATTGACAATTTTGGTAGAGGCCTTCCTGCTCTCCACCACTTAGCATTTAATTTTTCTTACAGATATGCGGTTCTCGAGAAGAAGATATTTGAAAATTGGTCAATTCTGGACAGTTTTTGCCCCTCCCTTATGGCCCCATGGGTGCTGGAGACCTGAAATTTACAATTTATGTTCCCCTTGTTCCAAAGATTCTTCATACTAAATTTGAAAAGCATTGGACTGGTAGTTATCAAGAAGAAGTTAAAAATGTTCAATTGTTAACGGACGCCGGACGCCAACCAATTGCAATAGGTCACCTGAGTTTACTCAGGTGCCCTAAATATGTTCAAAACAAAACAAGGGTAAGAGAGAAAGAAAGAATGAGAGAGACAAAAGTTCAAATATTCTATGCAAACAAATGCGAGAATTTTAAAATGATAGAAAAAGGTTAGTTTGTAGCATTATTTACATCAAACAGTCATAGATTAAATTATTGATACTTACGTGAAGGCTTTGTGCTACAGGGAGTTATTTTATGGTCTGCATCACAGACCTTTTATACTGTACCGTAGTCGTTTCATTACCGCGGTATGTCATAGTAAATCGTAAATTTTGTAACATTCCTCTCTCTCATTAACCGATGATATGTCTAGATCATTTGAACTTTTAAACTTTTAGCGCTCGTTTTCAATTATTCGTCAGTTTCAAACATTATCATGTTGGACTATTTGTAGTACATTATTTGACTATTTGATAAAATTGTACTAGAAATTTGTGTACAGTTGGCGGGATCCCTCATATTTAAAAAAAATAATATTATTTCAGTCACGAATGTTGTGAAATTGCTTTACAAAATAGTTCCATATATTCATAATATGAACGCATTTTATTTGCACAGAATAATATCAGTTAAGTAGTCGAGGGTGCTATTTATATTAGTGTACAAAGATCTAGTGTAATATATTTTAGTGTACAAAAATCTAATGTAATTTCTATTAGTGTACAAAGATCTAGTGTAAATTATATTAGTGTACAAAGATCTAGTGTAAATTATATTAGTGTACAAAGATCTAGTGTAATTTATATTAGTGTACACACATCTAGTGTAATTTATATTAGTATACAAACATCTAGTGTAATTTATACTAGTATACAAACATCTAGCGTAATTTATACTAGTATACAAACATCTAGTTTAATTTATATTAGTATACAAACATCTAGTGTAATTTATATTAGTATACAAACATCTAGTTTAATTTATATTAGTATACAAACATCTAGTGTAATTTATATTAGTATACAAACATCTAGTGTAATTTATATTAGTATACAAACATCTAGTTTAATTTATATTAGTATACAAACATCTAGTGTAAATTATATTAGTGTACAAACATCTAGTGTAATTTATATTAGTATACAAACATCTAGTGTAATTTATATTAGCGTACAAAGATCTAGCATGTTTTGCATCATTGCACACTTTTTAGTGTGATCTCTACCGATGCACAAGTACCTGACAATGAAATAATATATTACGTCAGGTATTTCTGCATTTGTTGAAATCACTCTAACATATTCTATTATTCAATAATTTTCTCTTGTAATCTAAACTCTTGCAAAAATATCTTTAATAAATTGTATACATGTATATTAGTGCATAGATATTATAAAATAGCCAAATATATATTACAAAGATAAAAGTATTTCGCCACGATAATATTTTATGATGATGACTAAATGGAAACGAGTGCTAAAAGTTTAAAAGTTCGCTTAGTCTAGACATTTGGTTGGTTAATGGGAGAGAGATGTTACAAAATTCACAACTTATGATGACGTACCTGTGTAATGAAACGATTGTGGTACAGTATAAAAGGTCCGTGATACAGGCCGTAAAACAACTCCCTGCAGTACAAAGATTTCACGTAAGTATCAACATCATTCTCTTTATTATGTAATTAAGCTTAACTGAACTTATTTTCAAGAATTAAGGACACTTGATACGAACAAAAGTTGGACTCAGTGCATGGGTTGAAATAATTGTTTGGCTTACTTTGGTTGCAATAAGTAAAAATATAAAATTCCTTTTAAAAAGTCTCATTAATTTTCTACGAGATTCAAAAGTTGAAAGATATTACCTCTCCCTAAATGACTCTATACAAATTTCCCCCTACTATTATGGACTTATTTGAGGAATCATGTTATCAAATTTCGTTCCATAGGGTACATTGCGTTCATTTTGCTTATAAAAACATAAATTTAGTTTTCAGTTTCATCATCTTTTTTTCAAAATCAATTTGTATCGAGTATGGTGAATGGTGATCATTAAATATTCACAGGTGTTTGTATTAAATAATTAATCTTTGCCCATCTTTATATCATTTTGACGTATCTTATCAAAATACTTTAACAATCACGCCTTTGCATGACCATTTTATCCCCAGTCCGAATAATCATAGAATTAGAACATGACATACTTTGCTAACAAAAGAACATATCGTACCGTCTTAATTTTACTTGTCAACATTTTTGTTTCTGAAAGATCGAGGATATAAAATGTACATCCCTGGATAATAAACATTTTTATGCAAAATTAAAACTTGCATAAATCTTCATTTTTGTTATAAGCTGATATTTCCACTGTCCAATAAAACGGTAGAACTTTACTCACAATAAGTCAAACATTAACAATGCTTGATATCATCGTAAATTCGTGAACGAGAAGTGCACTTTTGCATTTTTCTTAATTCACATTTACTGAGAAATGTATTGCAGTGAAGTGTATATTTTCCATTGTCTTCTTCGTTTTGCAACACATATACATGTACTAGATATATTTCATCTTTTGTGCATATTATGCTTACTCTCCCTACGCACCAGGATCCCACCTCTGGTATATTCAGGAGACCGTGTTTGTCCTACTCTGAATTTTGTATTCTTTATTGGAGTTTTGAGATTGATCACTGTTCGTTATCTTCATCTTTTCATTTCACACCAATCCTTCTTATAATAATATTCATTTCCATATTACGGGATTTAAAAAAATAATAATACACACTTTGTTTGCATTGTGGGGGTATAATGGAAGGAAGAGGTTAATATGCAAAATAAAGACAAAGGTAACCTATCTCTTAATCCTATACAGAATATACAATCGAGAACTGTAAACACTGACCCTTGGAAACACCAGAGGTGGAATTGGGTGCCTAAAGCGAGAAATTACCCTCATGATTTTATTATTTTATCCCCAATTATATAGACAAAGTAAACATATATTAATATCCCCTCTGTTTATCTTTTCTTTTCTCTGATTATGAGGTATTACTTAAAAGACTCGATAATCATAATGCTTATCATATTTTCTTTGAATGTGTTCAGTACTCAGTATAAAGAATTGCTCTTTTAGAATCCATAAATGCAATGCAACTACAAGTTGCCATATCATTAAAGTTATTGCTGAGTGGTGATGAGACTCTTGGGTTCAAAGATAACATAAAGATTTTTGAATATGTTCAGAAATATATGATAGAAAGCAAAAGATTTTTAAAATGCATTTAATACATGTGTATTTGTTATGCATGTCTATTCTTATCATGTTTGAGTCGGTACTCTCAATCTCTTTTTATCTCCTGTTGTGCTTATTCGTTTTTCTTCCACTATTTTTTTTTTGATTTAATTTTTTCTCTTTTGTATGTCATTTTGATCCCATTAACCACCCCACATTTCTATTTTGTTAGCCTATTATTCATATCAAGAAATCATAATACTTATATAATCATTATCTTTGGAATGACTTATTATCCTTTTACTTCATATCTATATTGTAATTTCTTGTGTGTATAATTATGTGGACTTTACCTTGTACCTTAGAGGAGAAGGCTTATATAGGCATTGCCTGCTGCCTAATTCTTATTATGTTATTCATAATAAAATACTGTTTAAATTATAATCATAAGACAAAATCTATGAAAAAAAATTACAAAATATTAGTTAGTGTTGATGTGTATTTCTATATCATATTATTGACATATTACAATTTTCATTCACCACAGATTTGAGATTTGAAAAAGCATCAAGGGACAATGAATGTAAGTAAAACTTTCAATTTAATTTTAGATACGATGCACTACTTCGCGCAACATGATGGGGTTTTTAATCCTAGCATAAACATTGGTAATCAATAGGGTTTATTGACCTATTCTAATCGTTTAACCATTTTAGCGAAGTAATTTATTCCGTTGCTTGATTATTCAATATCACCGTCGTTTAATTGTTCTATGAATGTGACCACACCGTTATCTCCAAGAAATAACATGAGGTTATAGAAGATAAATATACCTCCTGTGTGAACCAAGAAATAACATCAGGTTATAGAAGATATATATACTTCCAGTGTGATTTAGGGGTAATTTTTAAAATATTATATTACGTGCCAAAGAAATTGATGAAAATAACTGTATTGAGGTATTATGATTTTGGTACATATTTTGGGCAACATCGCTACATCTGCTCTCAATTTTGTACTCTTTATAGCATCTATGAGATTAATACCTCTTTGCTATCTTCATCTTTTACATCGCTACCTGTTCACTAGTCTTTGAATTCTTTCAGACCAGACTGTTGACAACGCTTCTGTTGGTGGGACTGATGGTGTCCACCACGCTGGCTGTCACCTGTAAGGTGGGATGTCAGAAGTCACGTAACGTCTGTCAGTTGGGCTGCAGAAACCTTCCCTTCCTGAAGAAAAGGCAGTGCAGCAACAAGTGCGAGACAACCTTATCGATTTGTGAGAGGAGCTGTAAAAACAACAGGCCCACACCTTGGAAGTCTTAAATAGTGAAAAACATGTAAAAATTCCTAGAGAATTATATATGTTTGAAATGTCTTAGTAAAAAATAAATGATATGCATTTTCGTCACAGAAACATTTGTTTTTAAGCTCGGACTTTCAAGTCAGTGGACTTAGAAGTCTGGATATACAATTTGGTGTCAAGACTTCATATGCAGATGTATTTTTAAAAAAAAAAAAAAACCTTCCAATTTATGTGCTTCTTTTTGACGTTTTTTTTAAAATTTTATTCCAAAACTGTAGCCTTTTAGCATAGTAAGTGGATTGAAAAAATATCATGAATAATTGGGAGTTGAACTATGTTCAATCTCCTTGGGTCATCACGCACTTTTCTGCGCAGTAATTTGTATTGATTTGTATAGTGGTCGTCAGCGGGGGTTCTGTGTCAGCTGATTTACTCCTAGGTAAATCAACATAAACTTTTATAAACATCCGCCATTAAATAATCCATGTAACTTTTCTGAATTAATCTAATTTTGATAATTGACATGTAAATAAATGCAATGATATTGTATTCAAATTAATTTGAATACAAGCTTTCGATCAAATTGATACTGATAGACATAGAAAAATAAAAGTTGTCGTTTGTAGCGCAGCGTCACCTATAAACATTGATAGGGAAACGAACGACAACTGCACACAAGCCCTATTGACACCGTGGCGCGAAATATCGAATATGGTGCGAAACCTCAGAAAATTTACAAGAAATAACTCTACAACATTGTGTATGTGTATATATTTGGTTTTTTTTTAATGTGATATAAAAAATGCTTGATGTTACATGTAGATTGAATTAAAACACTTTCGATTGGGATCGGAATACGAAATAAAATTTCTTATATCCGGTGGCAAAGTGAAACTGCTTCATGCTTCAAGTTATTGAATTACGTAGTAATTGCACGTTACACATTAGAGAACTGTTCCTTTTAATAAAGAAAGTCACAAAATAGATACAAAATGAGTGTACCTTATTCATTACTGTTAACGAGCTTTCGTCGACTATAATCTCGAAATGGCGTGTTTCGCTGCACTTGATGACGGTAAGGTCCACATTTTCTACGTGAGTAGTGTGATATTTGTTTATGAATTTTTTGCGCATACATGGTATGTCTCGGCTAGGAATAATGGAAACTTTCTCACCTATGTATGTAAAGACATATTAATCTCTATTTTTAAAAATGTAGAACACTTTTATCAAATGACAATGTTTGAAAACGCTCAGAGCCCCGATGTCAGAATTTCCTTTTCCAAGACATCAATATGTCAAATTCATTATCCTTTTTGAATAGTATGTACCATATTTTGTACCAGTTATCCATTTTGAATCCCCTATTACAATGGGTATTTGCTGCACTCTGGAATGTTTGAGTGGATGTCATGAGTGTGTGTCAAACAGAAATTTTAAGAGCATGGGATAAGGTGCTGCCATGTATTACTTCACTATCAAAGTTTAACCCAGTTGCCACAATGTTGAATTTATGCTGCAAAAAGGATTGGAAATTGCTCTGGTCAAAACACATTGTTTATTTGTCTACAGATGAAAGAGACATGAGGATTCTCCCTCACAAACTGAAGAAAAAAAATAGTTATGGATCTTGTACATGTATAGTTTATTAATCACTATAGATTTCCAGCATTACAAGTCTGATTCCACTATATGCTTTCCATACTGTCAGGTTCATTCACCCCCTGTTTGAGCCACAGTATAATATCCCAAATACCTTGGCAATAAATAACATTATTTGACTAGTGTTTCATCTTTAACGGAGTTGCGATGAAGTCGAACTCGGCTTATGATCTGATGAAGTGCCTTTGGGCGGGCAGGCGGGCACGCATCAACATTTCATTTCCGCACCATAGCTCTTGAGCAAATTATAGGATCTCATTCAAACTTAGATGGATTGTCACCCTCAGTAAGATGAGGAAGCCTATCGATTCTGGGGTCACTAGGTCAAAGGTCAAGGTCACTGGCTATAAATAGACTGAAATTTGGAGAAAATTTTGTTTTCCGCACCATAGCTCTTGAACGAATTATAGGATCTCAATCAAACTTAGATCGATTAAGTAAGACAAGAAGCCTATCGATTCCGGGGTCACAAGGTCAAAGTCACAGTGGCTATAAATAGACTGAAATTTGGAGAAAATTTTGTTTTCTGCACTATAATTTTTTAACAAATTATAGGATCTCAATTAAACTTAGATGGATTATCGCCCTTGATGAGACAAAGAAGCCTATTGATGTTGGTCAAGGGTTAAAGGTCAAGGTCACAAAGGATTTAAGTCGGCTGAAATTTATGTACGCAAAATTTTGCTCCCTGCTTGATAATTCTTGAAAACTTTTCTACCGGTTCCCTCTATGCCCATTCCTTGCGGAACTCGGCTTGTGCATTTCCGATGCCCGACAATTTTTAATTTTTTTGCATTTCATTTATTTTGAGTTATTATACAATTATTTACCATTCCATTGATCCTCTACAGGACTGTAGTATACTCAGGTGATAGTTTAGCATATTGGACTACCTTTTCAAGTAATGAATCCTTAGAATTAGCTATAACTAGGATTAAACTTGAATGTATATATACAGGGGGAAAACTTCTTCATAACTGCAAGGCATTGATAACCATATTGATTTGAATGTTTGGGCCATAATATGTGGTCACATTTTTCATGAGAATATAAAGGGGTGAAATTCTAGAAAACAACAACACGACTTCAGTTACTCGAGGAGCGTTGTGGCCCATGGGCCTTCCATTATCCATGTTTGCTGTTGTAACGCTTTGAAAAACAACAACAGTTGATTTGTATCTAAAATCATGATAATATTCAGTCATTTATCCCCCTTCCCTTCCAGTACTATCTTTTCTAACTGAATTTCCACAATGTTCAACTCCCACGAGTACTTTAAGTACTTTGATTTTTATTTGCTGTTAGATCCCTTGTATCATGGCAATGTGTAAGATTCACGAGGGTGTAAAATTTTAATACAGTATACCAATTTAACATTTTTCTAGCAAGGATTTAGCCATCCTTTTAACAGACTCACACTGTTGAATGTGCCCATTAAATATCTTTGGGTTTTATCCCGTATGACATATATATTTATCTGAAAATGAGAGAGTGATTAATCTCATAAATGCTATACAATACAATGGAATACAAAATTGTGAGTAGGGCAAACACGGACCCCTAGAAAAAACAGATGCATAAGAGGAGTAAGCATTTCTAGTTGACCGGTCACACTCGCCATAAGCCTTGTATCTTGATCAGGTAAACTTAGAGATTGATCAGTAGAAACGACTTAACACTATGAAACACGACTGACAGGATTCATCATAACGTTAGGTTACATTTATAACGAAGATCATTATAGCGATCACAGAAATAGCGAAATGCTGACTTTAAAGAGACTGTTGTAAACTTTGCATAATCATTTATTTATGAGTAGCTTTTCTTACTTTAAAAATCGATCATCAGCAGAACACGCTTTCGTGAATCGAGTTAGTTTAGAGACATACCTACGCAGTTAATGATGGAATGTTGCTACATAGATATGGATTGGTTGGTTCTATATTGTTTAACCAGAGAGAGAGAGAGAGAGAGAGAGAGAGCTATGGGGCAACAGTAATGGTATTAAATCTTGCGAAACGCGGAACATGACGTGTTAAGGCAGATTGCACACAAGCTATGATCCTTGACACTTCCTTGATAATCCACGCAAAGTTCGAATTACTTTGAAGAAGTGACAAAAAAACCACAACTCACCTGAGCAGCAATTATCATGCAATCACCCTCCGTTCCCCAACTCTCCCTCTCCCTCTCAATGTTTGGTAATATAATCAATTCTATTCATTTTCAAACCTAAAATTGATTTCCCCGTTTTATATACATTTTCTACGAAAATTACCCACCCCACTTTATCCATAGGTATGTATGTAAGTGGACATGAATTATGCACATACACACACTTTTTCCTTCTATCTAAGAATGTTTTCAACTTTGATTCTACATGTATGGTGGAATTGCAGGTGTAAGGGGTCACATAACTTGAAAGAGAGGTGATGATAAAGTAAGATTCCAAAGATGCAATATTTGATTTAAAATAAGAATTACATTATAGTTATCATTGTTATAAAAGATATCACCATGGATTTGTCCAACTGTTGTGACCCATGGGCCACTATGTCATCAAGGAGACAACATGAAATTGAAAATCATTAAAATAGAAAATGATATAAAGTATTCATCTTAAAAAAGGTTATATATACCTTAGAGAAAGACCCGTTCCGAGTTTGAGAAGAAGCATTCCAACAAACAGCCTGTCTTACAGAGCATAATTTTATTTTTATGTTTCCTCTCCTGAACACCAGATATATGTATTGTGCTTTATTGGTGTCAGTAATATTTGTGAGATCTTCAACAGAAAATGTATCCGAGTCCAAATTTAGACGTTTGTTGGACTCCTTTGATAAGACTGAGTAAATGTCGTTTTGAAAATTCACCCTGTCTTTTCCCGGCATGCCATCATTTCGGGTATCCTACCTCTCTACATTTTCGAGGTCCAATTTCGAGCTCCATTGTCAACATTTTACGTAAAATCAAGGTACAGTGTGCATTGCATTGTACAAACATGTATTTCAGACTAACATGAAAAGGGGAAGGGTCCTTCTTTTTTTTTTTTTTTTTTCTTTTTTTTTTTTCCTCACAAAGCATCTGATTCAATTTATCTGAAATGTTTCTCTATCCCTTTTAAAATTGTTGACTTTGTTTTAAAAGCGAGGGATAAATCAACAGAGAATATTGGATTTTGCTCTCTGACGGCAGATAAGGACATAGCTATCTAAATAATACTTGTGTAAACTGGATCGATGTGTGAACTTTGAAACGTGGCGTTTATTTTTTAGAGTATACAAGCTGACGCCGCACATTTAAACCACATGACTAAACCTGTACAAGAATGTCTAAATATCAGGGTGGCCATATTGGATTTACGGCTGAGGAAAAACCATGTGTGCCTATCACAGTGCCATAAAACTGTTTAAAAGTGTATGAGATCATTGTTTCAATGATCAAAATATAATTTATGTGAAAGATCTGCCTTTGCTTTCACTGATCATAATGTATGCAGTTCTGATGAAGGAGGGGTTGTATCTTTGGTATGTATTATTGATTATATTTTCATTGTATCTAAGAATATTAGATTGTTCTGCGTATAGTCAGTTTTTAAACCAAGACAAGCTACTGAAAAACAAGTTGATGGTACAGGGGTTTCAATAGTCTCGATTGAAGTCAGCATTTCGCAAATTCTATGGTCGTTATAACGATATAGTTCGTCAACACAACCTATCATTGGGTCAAATGCTGTCTGACGTGCTTCTTACCGATTGTTAGGCCGTTATTGGCTCACTGATTTTGACTATGGATAACTCCCTTTACCTGATCAGGATATAGGGCTCACGGCGGGTGTGACCGGTCGACAGGGGATGCTTACTCCTCCTAGGCACCTGATCCCACCTTTGGTGTGTCCAGGGGTCCGTGTTTGCCCAACTATCTATTTTTTATTGCTTATAGGAGTTAGGAGATGGATCACTGTTCGTTATCTTCACCTTTCATTGAATGATTAGTCTTAATGTGAACTTTTTTGACTCAGATACCAGAAATGCTGCACCCCCGGCGTAGTGCCCAGGACGTCCTACAGTGTGATCTCTGTAAAACTGTCCCCCAAAGTCGCTGTGAACCTTGTAATGTCGACTTATGCAACGCCTGTGTTGGGAAACATATTTCTGATTTATCTAAAATACACAATGTCATGTCCTCCCTACAAAGAAAGTCTACTCCTAGCTACCCAAAATGTCCGAAACATGCGAATAAACACAGTGAACTTTACTGTGAGAAATGTGACATTCCTGTCTGTTCTACCTGCGCTTCAGAAAAACATAGAGGGCACAATTTATGTGAAGTTCTTGAAAATATCAGCTCTAATTTAGAGGAACTAGAGACCAGAATTTATCCTCGATATGAAAAAATGGTTTCCGATCTCCAAACTGAGAAAGACGAGTTGCAAACGAATTATGGGAAACTGATAACAGCTACCGACCAACAAGGAGAAGTCTTGCACCGAGAGATAACCGCCATTGTTGACCAACGAAAATCAGACATCGAGAAGATAAAAAATAAACATAGGGCTGTTTTAGATAAAAATACAGATGAAATTACAAACAGAATTACAGAACTTAAAAAGATCATTGAGGACCTGAAGAAAATACTGAACACCAAGGACGCCTCTCTAATCTCTACTTACAAATCTAAGAATGGCGAGTTCCGACAATTGCCCCCTAAAGTTCAAGTTACATCACCAAGTTTCTCTCCTTCCAAAATAGATAAAGATCACCTCAATAAAATGTTTGGTTCTATGTCATCGTTGTCCATTATAACAGAAAAACAAGGCTACACATCGAAGTCACCAGAAGCTATATCGTTTCCTCCAGTTAAACCACTGCTTGATGAACCGCGACTCACCGCTTCCATAGACACTGGATATGGATGCAGACTACGCAGTGTTAGCTGTCTTAGTGAAAACAAAGTCTGGACATGTGGAGATAACAAAATCATGAAGCTTCTTAACCTCCAGGGTACACAACTGACATCAATACAAACCGAGTCAGGGGACACACCAGAGGACATAACAGTGACACAGGACGGCGATCTTGTTTATACTGACTATAATAATAAAACTGTAAACCTAGTAAAGAATAAACAGATACAGACCGTGATCACACTACAGGGGTGGATACCTGACATTCTACTGAAGTGGATACCTTTCAGACGACAAAGGTGGACACCTCGCTATGTCTGCAATACCTCATCTGGAGATCTCCTGGTTACCATGATCAGTGATGATAGAAAACAATCCAAAGTTGTGCGTTACTCTGGCGCCAAAGAGAAACAAACCATTCAGTTCGATGAACAGGGTCAACCTCTCTTTTCATCTGGTGGTTATAAATACATTAATGAGAACAGGAACCTAGATATATGTGTGGCTGACATTGCCGCTAAAGCAGTAGTGGTGGTCAATCAGTCAGGAAAACTCCGATTTCGATACACTGGTCATTACTCTAATACCAAGAAATCATTTACTCCAGTCGGCATCACTTCAGACAGCCAGAGTCACATTCTGACAGCAGACTGGTACAATGACTGTATCCATATCCTAGATCAGGACGGACAGTTCCTCCGATACATTCAGAACTGTCAATTACGCCGTCCATTAGGTTTATGTGTGGATATCAGAGACAACCTCCTCGTGGCTGAGGACACTGGTTATCTCAAGAAGATCCAATATCTTTAAAACACAGTGTTAATTACACATCTAACCAATATGTTAATTGCGTCTCTAAAGCAGCCATCATTACAGTTAATTACAGTTAATTTCACCTTTGTGTTAATTTCAGCATGGTGTTAATTATACAAGTGTTGATGAAGTGTGACTATTGTATTGACTGTAGATCTGTGTTAGTTTCACCTTTGTGTTAATTCCAGTATGTTGTTAATTACATAAGTGTTGATGAAGTGTAACTATTGTATTGGCTGTAGATCTCTGTTAATTTCACCTTTGTGTTAATTCCAGTATGGTGTTAATTACAGAAGAGTTTATGAAGTGTAACTATTGTATTGGCTGTAGATCTGTGTTAATTTCACCTTTGTGTTAATTCCAGTATGGTGTTAATTACAGAAGAGTTTATGAAGTGTAACTATTGTATTGACGGTAGATCTGTGTTAATTTCACCTTTGTGTTAATTCCAGTATGGTGTTAATTACAGAAGAGTTTATGAAGTGTAACTATTGTATTGACGGTAGATCTCTGTTAATTTCACCTTTGTGTTAATTCCAGTATGGTGTTAATTACAGAAGAGTTTATGAAGTGTAACTATTGTATTGGCTGTAGATCTGTGTTAATTTCACCTTTGTGTTAATTCCAGTATGGTGTTAATTACAGAAGAGTTTATGAAGTGTAACTATTGTATTGACGGTAGATCTCTGTTAATTTCACCTTTGTGTTAATTCCAGTATGGTGTTAATTACAGAAGAGTTTATGAAGTGTAACTATTGTATTGGCTGTAGATCTGTGTTAATTTCACCTTTGTGTTAATTCCAGTATGGTGTTAATTACAGACGTGTTTATGAAGTGTAACTATTGCATTGACCGTAGATCTGTGTGTTGATCATACAGTTTTAACTTGCTGTTGTTTACTAATTAAAGTTTTCAATATCTGTATTATTATAGTAAGTTTTGGGTACTGATATGAACGTGTTACTAATTATTTATATACAATTGCATTAATGAGCATCTAAAAACAAGTTAAATAATACAATTTAATAAAGATGTTCTGGTGTATCCAGGGATCCGTGTTTGTCCAAATATCTGTTTTGTATTGCTTATAGGAGTTACGAGATTGATCGTTACTCGTTATCTTCGCCTTTTATTAGATATTGCGATATACTATGGAATTTCTTAGTATTTTGTGTGTAGCCTTTAATTATAGTATATATACCCACCACTGAGTACTTACGTACTGGGAGAGGGGGGAAAAGTTAAACATAATTAAGGAAGAGAAAATAGAAAGATGAATGTATTGATTGATAGATTGTATATTAATTGTTTGAAGTCACTCTCAAGAATCTTTCACTCATATGGAGACGTCACCATTGCCGAAGAAGGGCTGCAACTTTTAAGACTATGCTCGGCGTTTACGGCCTTTGAACAGGGAGGGATCTTTATCGTGCCACAACTGCTGTTACACGGGAACTCGATTTTTGGCGGTCTCATCCAAAGGACCACCCTATTTAGTTGCCTTTCACGACAAGAACGGGGTACTGGGGACCTGTTCTAACCCACATTCCCGCGGGACTTGATGATAGTAGAGCTTAGATAATATACTAGTAAACCTCATCCGAATCTGTGAACACAGAAAATCCACTTTCATTTACTTGCATAATATATTAAACAAACTTTTCTAAATTCTTCTTATATCGAAATACATGGCCATCCCTTTCAATCCTGATAAATTTTCTAGATACTCAATAAATCAATGCTCTTTGAACATTGTAAGAATATTCATCTACGATTTGTCGTAATGAGCGCTTCTCTCACCATGTGTCCAGTCCACGTCGTGTATACATGTAATTTATACATCACCTGATCAGGATATAGGCCTCGCGACGGGTGTGACCTGTCGACAGGGGATACTTACTCCTCCTAAGTACCTTATCCCACCTCTGGTGTGTCCAGGGGTCCGTCTGTTCCCAACTATCTATTTTTTATTGCTTATAGGAGTTATGATATTGATCACTGTTCGTTATCTTCACCTTTCATACACCGCTTGGCAAATCACGTGTTGATTTTCTTGACCTCTAACCATTATGCGAAGGTTGCTGTCCAAAGACATCCTAATCCCAAGAATCAGTAACCAATCTCTTCGAAGGTTTTGAACAGGGCACATATCCGTTGAGACGTGTTTATTTAACGCGGTCGATGTAAACTGCATTGTGACGTCATATTAGCTGCGATGTTTTTCTTCTTTTCTTTCAAACTATTCAACAACAAAACGTCTGAAGGTATAAAAAAAACTTGTCTAGAATTTAAAAAAAAAAACCACGTTTGTGGTACTTTCCAAACTATTTATTTATTTCGTCTACGGGGTTGTCTATGAAGCATACCGCAGTTACGGTGACATTGTTCCAGAAGCATTATATACGGGTAATACCCATCATTTTTCAGCTGATGCAGAACAAACCACGTGACTCAAATGTGTAATCATTGTAGCGATCTCTTCGCGTTTGCGACGTGAGCTTTGCTTGTTATTACAGACTCTTTTTCTAAAGAATGATCGGCTTTCTGTGTCACTTTCCCCCTGAAATCCAATTCCACGCAAGCGCCCTAGAAGTTTTCCGTATCATTATTAGTCAGCCCACGGGCTGAATAATAAAATCGATATTGTCACTTGGAAAATTCCACCCTGATAAACCGTGCGCGGGTGATGGCGATTTGAATCTTGCACTATTGGGATATATTATCCTCATTTGTGTTTCGAGAGCCGTTTTGCCAATTTTTTGTGTCAATGTTATTTAAAATAAGCGATGTTCGTGCATTAGCTGTAAAGTGAGTTTGTACAGTTTGTGATTTTTGTGTATTTCGTAATACTGGCTCATTTGTTGACAATATCAACACTGTGCTTGGGCGATTTGCAGGTGAAAAGACTTAATCGCATCTTGGTGCAAACCATTTGAATGCTTCCAAATACAATATAGCAGTTTTTATTTAAACATCAGTCCAGACTACTTGTGCGTGGAATCAGAGTGGTGTTTAAAAAAGTAAGTTTTTGAATGACTGATCACTAGATATGAATATTTTCTTTTTCCATTTTTGTTGAAAAAGCAACTGTCTATGATGTCAAAAAGTCTAGTCTTTAATTTATCGTGAGGAATGGTCGTGTATAGTATTGAAAAGTCATAAGTTTTGATGTTATTGATTTGGGAAAAGTTTTGCGATTTAAAGTTTACGGAAAGTTCTTCAGATTTTTTTATAATCCACATTTGATTAACACCATTTCTGGCATATGTAGTCGCACAGTAAGTTTTATGTTCCTCCTTCACAGCTGTTAATATTTTCGTGAGGAGCAAAGATAGGGACTTGGTAGAGCACTTACTGGATCTAGCAATTTATCTTTGTTTGTAAGAGTTTTTATGTAGTTTAGGAATCCAGTATAGGTACGGTAACTCATATTCATTCGACCCATTGACTGGGATATTAAATGTGTCTAAAACTGAAGCATGGTTTTGAATAATTTCATCTTTTCAAAGGGCAGTTGGAGTATAAGTGCGATTATTATCCTTCAGAATAATACAGTCAATTTCATTGGTTGAGGGCTGGTCACGTGGAGGGAGACAATTCGTGATGTCTCCTTCACGCGCAGGGTGACAACTGTGTTGTCTCCCTTTACAAGATAAATTTTAATGACACAAGGGAGAAAGCGATCGTTAATCAATAACTTCGTTGTTAACAGTGAAGGTTAAAATTAACAATTGAGAAGAAAAATATTCCCATTCAATTGCAATTTTGCATTTCACTTGATGTTTACGTTTTTGTTTTGAAATACGTTACGAAATGTTTACGTATGACGTTATGTTTTTGCGTCATTCTACTGTGACGTCACAATTGAAAGCTTTCTCTCGTTTAACTCTCTCTAACCCCAGTGTTTTGGTTTACATCTAATAAATGTTTAACAATCACATTAAGTGTAAAACAAAATAGTGCATGTAGTTGAGGGTAACATTGGTTTCACCACTCGAAAACTATTGAAAAGTTATAAGAATTGTCTGCAGAGAAAGTTTTACGAATTTGTTGACGTTTTAGATAATAAAAAAAAGAAGTATGGTACAAGTCAATAAATGTGTGATAGTTTTTTTAAACGTTCATTTTCTTCAGGATAATAAAACTATTATGGACTGTTTAGCAGGGAGACGTCACAAATTATCAGGTCTGAGTAGGGTTATCACCCGAGGGCGCCGATGCCAAGACCTGATAATTTGTGATGTCTTCCTGCTAAACAGTCCATAATTGTATATTACCAAAAGTGGAATTAATGCCAAGTTCGTTTAAAATACAGTTGTAATAATGAGCCTTACAAACGAAGACAATGTTGTTGCAAACTTTGTCAGCTTATCAAAATGTCCCGTTCTATATTTGTTTTGATGTTTGTAGAATATATGCTTTATAAAGAAAGAAAGTATCAGCAAATATCAGCATACATGTATTTATATTGTGTGAACTGAAATAGGGAGAAATTGATATAACGCAAACCCCTTGAATGTAACGTTTAATCTGTAATTGTTAAGGTTGTGTTTAATCTGTTATAGAAAAATGTTCTTGAACAATGCAAACACATCATTGCTACTCATATTTAATCTCAATATGATGTTAAATGTATAACAAATTTCGTCTACCAGCTACAACATGACCCTATAATTGTTAAGGTTGTGCAATATAGAAAAGGACAATATCAACCTTTAATGAACACTTATGTCTAGCCATCTATGTATGTGTAATAATCAAAAATAATTCACAATCTCTTTCTTGTCGTACATTCATCTGTATTTTACTTATCTAATGATATAATTTTTTTTTGGGGGGGAGGCATTTCATTTACAGTAATAGTTTAAATTGTTCATTAATCCACTAACGTTCTTCGAATGCAAACGAACTAATTCTGTTTGATTAGGAACAGAGTCCACTTTTATTATTCCCAATAAAATACGTAATTAAGATTTGGGAAACACGGACTCCTGGATCAGGCGTCTAGGTGGAGTAAGCACTCCCTGTTGACTGATCTAATCTAAATATACATTTTCTATTATCTTCGTTGTCAGTTTGTAATGACATTCCACACATATTGGAATTAAAATACTATTTATATCAGGAAAATTATTAGTAGTATTTGCGAGAGAACAGTATATTGTTTTGCAAAATAAGATTTCGCATTTTTTGAATGAAAATCAATTCAGAATATTTCAAAATGATAATAATTTAGATTTCTTGATAACCAATTGATAATTTTAAGACGATAATTAATTTTAAATATCCGTTATAGTAGATTGTTCAACTCAGGGGGACGTCTAGTTCAGTGTTTTGTGAATTTTACAGACGTTCATGGGCGTCAAATCTTTTATTTCTTTCAAAACAATTTGAGGGCATGGAGTTTGAAATTCCCTTTGCGATTCTGAATATTTTTCAACTGACGTAGAATTGGTATGGACAAGCAAAGTATTTTTCAAATGATTTACCTTCAATCTCCTGTTCTAAATAGATTCTAATAACAGGTCGTATTAAATCACATCGTTATAACGACCATCAAATTGCGACTTGTAATATAATGTAACGGTCACTGGCCAATTATAAACTTTAATTATGGGACAATCTGTTTCAATATTTTATCACAGCTAGTCTATATTCGGTAAACATCCATTAATCAAGTATTCCGTGCTCTCCTATATAAAGCTGAGCAGGCATTTTCAATTCCATCTAGATCCAAAACTCTGAATCAAGGTAAGTTTTGTTTTGTATACTAGGATTTCTCTTTCATACAGAGATGTCAACAAGTAAAGAACACAAGTATTGAACTATACCTGGTGCTTGGGAACAAACCATTGAGGGTTCTTTATCTTTTCCAAGCCTCCCGAGTCACTAGACCACTGTTTTAAGGTAATATCCGAAGGGATTTCTATTGCAGGATGTTTTACCAATGTAAAACGTCATAAGTTTGGTGTGGCACCGGAACCAAGAGACTGACCTCTCGTGTACAAAGCGAGAAATCTAACCGCTAGTCTCTATTGGCTCAAGAATTAAACATGATGAACCATTTATAAATCAAATAATACTACGATAAATACCCGTGCTCTTTTTTCCATAATAATCAATAAGTTAGACAAATTTTAAATGCTTTTAGTTTGTTGAATCAATTTTAATTTGATCAATTTTTCACTCTAATTAAGACGTATCCAGTTGTAGTTGAACTATATATGGCGATCAAGATCATAACAATGGAGGGTTCTTCATCCTGTTCATCTTTCACCTCTTTTCGAGGAAAAAGTAACTGCCTATGTTAGCGTCTTAAATTTGCCCTGGGATAGAAAATTAAACTCAGAACACCATCTTCCCAGTTGCGAAGCGAGCATTATAACAACTAGGCTATCAAAAGCATGGTCATTAATGTTTAATTCAAAGTCTAGGTGTAACTCTTAAAGTAAAAAGAATCTACCCATATTTTTCTATGCTATAAAATTCACTTTTAAGGATGGATCTTTTTTCAGATATTCCATTGCAGCAGAAATGAACGTAGGTGTCCTTCAAATACATTGATCTTAGTATAATTTTCAACCAAAATGTAATGCAAAACTTACAATAGATGATAACTTTCAATGTAAAAGAAACAATATGTCTGCCTGATATTACATATTAAGAAAACAACATCAATCAAGACGGCCAAAGACAGACATGGCTAATGACAGTATCTAAATGCAATAATGTCTATATCCTGAGTTTTGATGTTAAATTCTGTTTTCAGAAGACATTTTTGATTGCCCTGCTGGTCATTGGTCTGGTGATGACCACAGTGTCTGCTAATGCCTGTAATAAGGGCTGTAGAGCCCAGAGAGACAACTGCCACAGCAACTGCTCCGGTGTCCCTCTTTCCAAACGATTGGAATGCAACAACAAGTGCGAAAGGAAATTCGGAAAGTGCAAGGGACAATGCGGTTAAGACTGATGGAGACAAAAAGTTTGTCATGACGTATCACGTGAATTGTGATGACATAACATGGACATACTTTCAAATAAAAAATGAATTATTCTACTAATGATACTACTTGTCTTTTTGTATGTATACTTACACTTTAAAAGTAAGATATGTGTCTAAGTTTGTGTGATGGGGTATTTAAGCGAAACCAATTCTAAAGAGATCATCCCTGGTTTCCAATGTTTATATACACTGTATATACACAAACAATTTAGACATTTGTTTCTTAATTAGATAAACAAAAAGACATATTACAGCGGATTGAAAGCAGTTACATTGTAATGTACCACCACTCACGCCGAAGTGACGTGGAACCTGTTGACAGCTTAGGGTTGGGATAGATGCACCGAAAACGTTAACATAAACCATGCTACTTTACTTACTGTGTCAGAGAAAATGGATTTTAGTTATTGAAAAGATATAACTGTAAGTTTGGTTAATCAAAGGCTTTTCATTTTATGTCGATGTATCGTTACCGATAAAAAGATAGAGAAAAGGTAGAGGGGGTAGAAAAGATTAATTTATTTACCAAATGCGAATACTGAAATATTTAATCAGTGGGTTAAAGAGTAAGAATCTGTACACAATGAGTAAGTTCTTATTTACCTCTTTGAAGAATACGCCAATGTTACGTGTGGAATAGTACATAGTAGATAATGGCATACTATGATTTTTATCTATTGCAACTAAGTTATTCTCTAGTTTAATGGTTCCATCATCAGTAATAAGCTTCTCCTCTAGTGATATAAGTTTGTGGTTTACCATATGATGAGGTATTTCAGAAATTTTATGTCGGCAATGAAATAAATATAAAGTGTATATCATTCTAGCTGTCCATAAAACATAATTTTGTGTAACGTATAGAGGACCCTGGCATATAAAATATATGTGCACATTTTAATTCCTAAAATTTTATATTTCCGATAAAGTGGGGAAATCTATTTATTAATTGTTTCCCATGCCAAGCAACATAAGCGCATAATACGAGAGCTTTTCGATATGTAATGTGTATTATACCACAGCGCGATAACGCTTTGCATGATTTAGTGGATGATGATTCTCATCAATAGCTCTATTTAATACCTTTCCAACGGTATAAACAGGAGCCTTCAGCTTCACATACTTTTAAACTTATAGTCATTTCAATAGAGCCAGTCCTTGACCACTGTTGTAAAAATGGTTGGGAAACGGGTTGAGAATATTGAAGAAATTAGAGCTTAAATAAAAGATCGCATAAAACTTGGTCATTCAGTTATGCAGATTTTTATCGAATTGGGGGAAGTTTATGGGTCTGATAAGTTATCTTATGAGACAGTTCGTAGGAGAGAGAAATTTCTGACTGACACAGAGTTCGTCAAAATACAACAAAATCTGGCCGATCTGTGACTCTAACAGGCAAGCCAAATGTCTCAAAAGTCAGGAAAATTATTGAAAATGATGGCAGATACATGATTCGTGATATTGCCAAAGCTGTTGGCATATCGCTATCGCGGGTGCATTTCATTTTGAAGCGTCTTTTGAAAGTATGAAAGATTTCTGCTAAATGGATACCGCATATATTGGCAGATGACCAAATACGGGTACCAGTACAAACCGCTAAGCAATTACTCAAAATGTTTCCCAAATTCGATCAAAGACAATTTGTAAACATTGTTACTGGTGACGAAACATAAGTTCACTATTTCGAACCAGTAAGAACAATTGGAAACAAAACATGGCTAACTAAACACGGTAGAAAGTCTGTAGTTGCCAGAGGAACCATAAGCACAAAAAATGTTCTTTATTGCATATTCTTCTCATGTGATGGTATAGCCGTACAAATTCCGGTGTCGAAGGGCAAACGTGTTACAGGTCGGTATTACCGAGATGTTATACTAAAAAAGCTCAAGAAATATTAACATAAACGACGCCCTATGTCAGGATTTAGACATGTTCGTCTACTTCATGATAATGCTCCATCACATACATCTGAGCTTGTGAAGGAATTTTTGAAGTCGTCGGAGGTTATCGTCTTGCCACACCCACTATACTCTCCAGATCTAGCGGCCCCATGTGACTTTTTCCCTTTTCCAAAACTTAAAAAGCTCTTATCTGGTCGTCATTACAAGTCCCGACAAGTCCCCAGAGGTCTAATTATATCAGCGTACCGTGACGCATTTCAGAAATGGATTCAAAAATTGAAATTATGCATTTCAAACCGCGGAGAATACTTTGAAGGGATGTAATGTTCATTTCACTATTTGAGACGAATGCTTTTGAGATATGGTACAATACGCAGCACATATCGAACAGCCTTCGTATGTACATGCCTTAGCGTTTTATTTTCTTGTAATAAGACTTCTATAACCACTTGCTTACACTCATCAATAGTTTACTGAGCATTCTAAAATTTGTCCTCCCCCCTCCAGAAAAATCCATGCAAGGCGAAGATAACGAACAGTGATCAATCTCATATAACTCCTATAAGAAATACAAAATAGATAGTCGGGCAAACACGAACCCCTGGACACACCAGGGGTGGGATCAGGTTCCTAGGAGGAGTAAGCATCCCCTGTTGACCGGTCACATCGGCCGTGAGCCCTATATCCTGATCAGGTAAACGGAGTTATCCGCAGTGAAAATCAATGTGCAAGAACGGCTTAACAATCGGTATGAAACACATCAGACAGCATTTGACCCAATGATAGGTTGTATTGACGAACTAGATCGTTATAACGACCATAGAATTTGCGAAATGCTGACTTCAATCGAGACTGTTGAAATCCCTGTACCATCAACTTGTTTGTCAGTAGCTTACCTCGATTTAAAAACTGACTATACGCAGAACAAGGTTTTGCATATCGAATCAGTTGAGATATATAAACACCATATGCAGGTGATAATGGAATATTGCTACACAAATATGGGAAGTTCCCGATGGAGAAGCTAAAATCATCCCGTTTGTCATACAGTTGAGTTGTCAGTTTGCCGTTAATGTCTATTTTCAATAAAATATCTAAGTAGGAAGCAGAAGTGGACGACTCAGTGGTGTGCTTTATTTCGAGCTCACAGAGATATATCAAATCGACATTTGAATGAAAGCTATTATTGTTAATAGACAAAACGTCATCGATATATCTAAATGTCGAATTAAAGGCCGCAGCGAGAGATTTTTTTTTTACTCACGTAGAAGTTTTTTGAATAAATTCTGCTTCATATGAATATAGAAACAGGTCAGCTAACAAAGGAGCACAATTCGTGCCCATGGGAATTCCAACAGACTGTTGGAAGACCTGATCACCAAACACCACGAAGATATTGTCAATGAGGAACTCTAGTATATTTTTTATTTCAACTTCAGAGTACTTGTGCGTGGAATCAGAGTGGTGTTTAAAAAAGTAAGTTTTTGAATGACTGATCACTAGATATGAATATTTCCGTTTTCCATTTTTGTTGAAGAAGCAACTGTCTATGATGTCAAAAAGTCCAATCTTTAATTTATCGTGAGGAATAGTCGTGTATAGTGTTGAAAAGTCATAGGTTTTAATGTTATTGATTTAGGAAAAATTCTGCGATTTCAAGTTTACTAAAAGTTCTTTAGAATTTTTTAGAATCCACATTTGATTAACACCACTTCTGGCATATGTAGTCGCACAGTAAGTTTGAAGTCTCTCCTTCACAGCTGTTAATATTTTCGTGAGGAGTAAAGATGGGGGCTTGGTAGAGCACTTACTGGATCTTGCATTGTATCTTTGTAAGGGTTTTTATGTAGTTTAGGAATCCAGTATAGGTACGGTAACTCATATTCATTCAACCCATTGACTGGGATATTAAATGTGTCTAAAACTGAAGCATGGTTTTGAAGAATTTCATCTTTTGAAAGGGCAGTTGGAGTATCAGTATGATTACCAAAAGTGGAATTAATACCACGTTCGTTTAAAATACAGTTGTAATAATGAGCCTTACAAACAAAGACAATGTTGTTACTAGCTTTGTCAGCTGAAACCAACATATATTCCTCATGTAACCTATCTAATTCTTTTATCACTTCTGGTTTACTAAACGCAGAAGGATATATGGTACGTACTTTTGTTTCCATGTGTCTAATGCGGGATTTTAATTTCCCTCTTATGCTTTTAACCCATTCTGACAATGTATCAAGTTCTTCTTTTTCATGTTTAGCCCATCGTCTGGCATAATCTTTCACAGAATTCATAATAGAAATGAAGTTCTGTCGCCAATTAAAAGCCCGAGGTTCTCTGTATTTAGGATCTTTTAGAATAAGCGATTTGAGGTCCTCATTTCCAACTATATCAACATCACCAGTAATGACATGTCCAGCTGGACAATAGTTGAAAGAAGATGAAGAACAAGAACATGTTGGTGGATTACGTATAAGATGGTCTATATCTAGGCGCTGCAAAGTTTGTTTATAATTAAAGAGTTTGGATGCAATAGTAGAAGTATAGCTGTAGGAAATACAGGATGTAGCCTTGAACTTGAAATAAATTGGAATACACGACTGAACCCTTTTATGACGAAGAATGTTATTTATGTTGACGGCATATATTCCTTTATTTGTAAATTTGAGCTTAAGGAACTGGCAGCATGATTTGGAAGGAATATAATCCTTGGTCCGTGCTGGTTTATAGAGCCTGTGGTTGGCAACATCCATAATCATAGAGTTCAGTCTATATTCAGGTGTTGACAAATCCAAGTATAGACTACCAATAGCATACAAATATTACGGACACCTACTTGACCAAAATGACCTATAGGAAATCTACGCGACGTGAAAAAAAACATAGTATATTTGCGTGAATATTTCGAAACTTAATTGTATTGATGTATGTTTCATTATTGACCTTGACCGTTAGTATGATTAATAAGATGGACATTAGCAACATCAGTAGTCTGTCACAGATTGACAATGTTACCTGTTCGTTAAAAGAAGAATCAACATTTCGTTTGTCATAAAGTTGAGTTGTTAGTTTCAGAGAAAGAATAGTCCGATTATTTAAGACCATTGCTTAAAATCCAGCATGCACCGCTAACTCTCAAGACTTGTGTAACCCTTTGGTTTACACAGGGGAAAAGAATGTTGTACAAGAACTTATGGAGGTGCGGAAATAATTATGGCAGTGTAAAATATTAACACTAGCAAGGTGTTTTGAAAAGCAACAGCAAAATTATAATGTAATGATTTAGCTGCGCAGCAGTTTTATAATCATATGATGTACGGATTCACCGAAAGAATAAAAAGGATATAGGGCTCACGGTGTGTCTGACCGGTCAACATGGGATGCTTACTCGTCCTAGGGACCTGATCCCACCTCTGATGTGTCGAGGGGTCCGTGTTTGCCCAACTAGTTATCTGTATTGCTTATAGGAGTTATGAGATTGATCACTGTTCGTTATCTTCACCTTGCATTCTGATTTTCACAACTGTCGAATTAGGAGGTGACAAAATCTATCAGACAATCCACATCATTTACCATTTCCCCATGGAAACTTATATGAACTGTTACGAATACATCTGGGTTACATTGATTCCATTAATGAGTATCTTTATTCTTCATAGTAGAAGTCATTTTCAAATAAGTAAGACACAATTGTATAAATATTTGGTAGACAATACAATACCTACTACACCGTATCTAAAGATACCTGCTCAATCATCCTTGTCTACAGATAGAGTGCAAGATTCAGTTGACAGTGATATGAGACACAAGCTTTCATTGGGCGAGAAGAATATGTGTGTAAAGTTAATGAGCAAACCAAAAGTTTTCCTTTCATTCAATATGATTTAAGATCTTATAGGTATATATTTTGTCAATGATAATAAATCATAGTTGAATATCAAAATTACTCGTTTTATATTTGTTTCAAGATATTTATTTATTTTTATATTTATATTTGTTTCGATGTTTGTAGAATATATGGTGTATACAGAGAGAAATTACCAGCAAATATCATCACCTTGTATATCAATGTTCTTAGTACTGAAATAGGGAGAAATGAATGCACAGCAAAACCCTTGAATGTAACACGTTTGATATGTATAAGTAAAAAGTGTTTTTCAATAATGCAAAACATCATTGCTGCTCATATTTAATATCAATATGATTTTAAAAATTTAACAAATTTCGTAGTGACCCTATAATTGTTAAGGTCGTTTAATATAGAAAAGGACAATGTCAACTTTTAATCAACACCTATATCTAGCTATCTATATATGTGTAGTAGTCAACAACAAGTTATAATCTCTTTCTTTTCGTAAATTCATCTGTAGTAGTCAACAACAATTCATAATCTCTTTCATTTGTACTTTACTTATCTATTGATAGAAATTTTTTGGAGTATTTCATTTATAGATATAGTCTGAATTGTTCACTAATCCACTAACGTATTTCCAATGCAAGCAAATTATTTCTGTATTTCATTATTCCCATAAAAATACATAATCAAGATTAGGCAAACACGGACCTCCGGACATACAATAGCTGGGATCATGTTCCTAGGAGGAGTAAGCATCCCCTGTAAACGAGTAAAGAATTTTTGTTTGAATTATTTACCTTCAATATCTTGCTCTAATCTAATTCTCATGACAGGTCGTAGTAAATTGGATAGTTATAACGACCACAAAATTGTTAAATACCGACTTTAAACAAGACTGTTGAAATCCCCAGAACATCAACTTATTTGTCAGTAGCCTGTTTCGATTTGAAAATTGATCATATGCAGAACAAGCTCTTGATTAGCGTATCAGTTGATAGACATTCACACCACATGCAGGTGGTAATGGAATATTGCTACAGAGATATGGGAAGTTGACGATGGACAAGCTGGTCATCCCATTTGTCTTTAAGTTGATTGGTTAGTTTGTCGTTAACACCAATGGTCAATGAAATACCTAAGTAGGAAAAGGTGTGGAAGATTTCGTGATGTCTTTTATTTCGAGTTCACTGGGATACATATCGCATTGACATATTAATGAAAATGAGTATTGTTTGTAAAAACCGTCGCCGATATATACAAATGTCGCTTTGAAGGCCACAGCAAGAAATGTTTTCTTTTCATGTAGAAGCTGTTGAACAAGTTCTATCTCATACGATTATAAGAACATGTCATATAAGGAAAATTTAATCTATACGATCCTATGGTCGTTATAATGATCTAGTTTGTCAATACAATTTATCTTTGGGGCAAATGTTGTCTGACGTGTTTCATACCGATTGTTAGGCCGTTCTTGGCACACTGATTTTGACTACGGTTTACTCCGTTTACCTAATCAGGATATAGGGCTCATGGTGGGTGTGACCGGTTGACAGGGGAAGCTTACTCTTCCAAGGCACCTGGTCCAACCTCTGGTGTGTCCAGGGGTCCGTGTTTGCCCAAATATCTATTTTGTATTGCTTATAGGAGTTATGAGATCGATTACTGTTCGTTATCTTCACCTTTCATCTTCACTGCATTCCAATATATTCCTGTTGTGCATTAAATTCCACAGTAATCTTATTTACAATAATTGAACTCTATTGCAAAATTGTGATGTAAATTATCCTTGCTGATAATTAATTAGGCGAACTTGTAATATACTGTAACGGTCACTTGCTAATTATAAACTTTAATTATGGGACAATCTGTTTCAATACTTAATCATAGCTAGTCTACATTCTGTAAACATCCATTAATCAAGTATTCCGTACGCTCTATATAAAGCTGAGCAGGCATTTTCATCATCATCTAGATCCAAAACTCTGAATCAAGGTAGGTTTTGTTTTGAATACTGGGACTTTTCTGTCATACAGAGACGTCACCAAGTGAATAACACAAGTACATTGTGAAAGGTGAAGATAACGAACAGTAATCAATCTCATAACTCCTACAATGTAAAACTTATACGGTACCAATTTTGATAACCAATACAAAATAGAGTTGATAAATCACAGACATGGTGCTTGGGGACAAACCATTGAGGGTTCTTTATCTTCCCCAAGCCTCCCAGGACACTAGACCACTGTTTTAAGGTAATATTCAAAGGGACTGCAAATTCCATTTCTATTACCAGATGTTTTACCTATGTAAAATGTCATACGTTTGATGTGGCACCGGGACCAAGAAACCGATCTCTCGATTACAAAGCGAGAAATCTAACCACTAGTCTCTATTGGCTCAAGAATTAAACATGATGAACCATTCATAGATCAAATAATACTACGGCAAATACTCGTATTTTCTTTCCACTATAATTTATAAATTAGACAAATTTTGCATGCTTGTTTAGTTTGTTGAATTAATTTTAATTTGATCAATTTTTCACTCAAATTAAGATGTAACCAGTTGTAGTTGAGCTCTGCATGGCGATCAAGATCAAAACAATGGAGTGTTCTTCATCGTGTTCATCTTTCACTTCTTTTAAAAGAAATAGTAACTGCCTATGTTAGCGTCTTAGATTTGCCCTGGCATAGAAAATTAATCTGGGAACACCCTCTTCCCAGTTGCGCAGCGAGCATCACAACAGCTAGGCTATCAAAAGCAGTAATGTTTAATTCAAAGTCTAGGTGCAACTCTTCAAGTAAAAATGATCTAACCTATAAAATTCTCTTTTACACATCTTTTCTTCAGATATTCCATTGCAGCAGAAATGAACGTAAGTGTCCTTTGAATACATTGATCTTAGTAGAATTTTCAACCAAAATGTAATGCAAAACTTACAATAGATGATAACTTTCAATGTAAAAGAAACAATATGTCTGCCTGATATTACATATTAAGAAAATTATATCGATCAAGACGGCGAAAGATTTACAGCATAAAAACACATAGTTAATAGCAGTATCTAAATGCAATAACGTCCACTTCCTGAGTTGTAATGTTAAATTCTGTTTTCAGAACACATTTTTGATTGCCCTGCTGGTCATTGGTCTGGTGATGACCACAGTGTCTGCTAATGCCTGTAATAAGGGCTGTAGAGCTCAGAGAGACAACTGCCACAGCAACTGCTCCGGTGTCCCTCTTTCCAAACGACTAGAATGCAACAACAGATGCGAGAGGAAATTCGGAAAGTGCAAGGGACAGTGCGGTTAAGACTGACGGAGACGAGAAGTTTGTCATGATGTATCACGTAAATTGTGATGACGTAGCATGGACATACTTTGAAATAAAATGAATTATTCTACTGGTGATACTAGTTGTCTTTTTTGGTTTGAATACTTACACTTTAAAAGTAAGATATGTGTCTAGGTTTGTGTGATGCGTGTTTAGGCGAAACCAATTTCAAAGAGATCATCCCTGGTTTGTAATGTTTATATACACTGTATATACACAAAATATTTAGACATTTGTTCCTTAATTACGCCGGAGTGATGTGCAACCTGTTGACAGCTTAGGGTTAGTATAGATGCACGGACAAAGTTAATACTTACTGTGTCAGAGAATATGTACTTTATTTATATGAAAAGATATAACTGTATGCTTTGTTAACCATAGGCTTTTGATTTTATCTCGATGTATCGTTACCGATAAAAAGAAAGAGAAAACGTGGAGGGGGTAGAAAAGATTGATTTATTTATCTACCAAATGCGAATACTGAAATATTTAATCAGTGGGTTAAAGAGTAAGAATCTTTATTATGATAAAGATTGATTGGTATTGATATACCCATCAGTGTATCGTTCATTGATACTGTGGATTTCACAGCGTGTGATCCGGTTTTCCGGATGACCACACTGGCTTTCTGATTCCGTATCAGTATCATCTGAAACTGAAGTCGTCACAATGCATCTGCTCACATAAAAAAATAAATTTCATGATATGTCTGTGTTTATTTATAATTTGTATTACATTTATTATCTTATAAATGTGGATTTAAAATGCATAAGGGGGTATTTAATAATTTTATCATTACTACACTAAATTGATCTGAAGAGTTGGATCCAACCGCTTCGCGTCTCGTGTGATCTGATGATCCGCGCCTGTCAACTTGACGTGATCCGACTCTTCGGATCAAGTTACTGTAGTAATATATATATATATATATATATATATATATATATATATATATATATATATATCTTTACTAAATTTCTTTACTGGCCTTGTATCTTCTCAGATCCGACACTTTAAGAAAGTAGGGTGTTGTTGGGTTTTTGTGCTTTTATACATACATACATACATACATATATATATATATATATATATATATATATATATATATATATACTATGACATAGTTCTTATTTACCTCTTTGATGAATACGCAAATATTACGTGTGGAATAGTACATATTAGATAATGGCATACTATGATTTTCATCGATTGCAAGTTATTCTCTAGTTTGATGGTTCCTTCGTCAGTAATAATCTTCTCCTCTAGTCATATAACTTTCTGGTTTACCATATGATAGGGTACTTCAAACAATTTATGTCGGCAATAGAAAATCGATATCCCATGAAATAAATATAAAGTATATATCATCCTAGCTGTCCATTAAAACATAATTTTGTGTAACGTATAGGAGACCCTGACATAAAAAATATATGTACACATTTTAATTCCAAAAAATTTATATAAAGCGGGAAAACTATTTCTAAAGTAAAGTAAGCGCATAACACGAGGACTGTTTGATATGTAATGTGTATTGTATCACAGCGAGATAACGCTTTGAACGATTTAGTGGATGATGATATTCATGGATAGCTCTACTCAATACCTTTCCAACGGTATAAACACGAGCCTTCAGCTTCACATAGTTTTAAACTTATAGTCATTTCAGTAGAGCCAGTCCTTGACCACTGTTGTAAAAATGGTTGGGAAACGGGTTGAGAATATTGAAGAAATTAGAGCTTAAATAAAAGATCGCATAAAACTTGGTCATTCGGTTATGCAGATTTTTATCGAATTGGGGGAAGTTTATGGGTCTGATAGGTTATCTTATGAGACAGTTCGTAGGAGAGAGAACTGTCTGACTGGCACAGAGTTCGTCAAAATGCAGCAAAATCTGGCCGACCTGTGACTGTAACAGGCAAGGCAAATGCCTCGAAAGTCAGGGAAATGATTGAAAGTGATGGCAGATACACGATTCGTGATATTGCCAAAGCTGTTGGCATATCGCTATCGCGGGTGCATTTCATTTTTATGCGTCTTTTGAAAGTATGAAACATTTCTGCTAGATGCATACCGCATATATTGACAGATGACGAAAAACGGGTACGAATACAAACCGCTAAGCAATTGCTCAAAATGTTTCCCAAATTCAATCAAAGACAATTTGCAAACATTGTTACTGGTGACGAAACATGGATTCACTATATCGAACTAGTAAGAAAAATTGGAAACAAAATATGGATAACTAAACACGGTAGAAGGCCTGTTGTTGCCAAAAGAACCATAAGCACAAAAAGGTTCTTTATTGCATATTCTTCCCATGTGATGGTATAGCCGTACAAATTCCGGTGTCGAAGGGCAAAAGTGTTACAGGTCGGTATTACGAAGATGTTTTACTAAAAAAGCTCAAGAAATATGATCATAAACGACGCCCTGTGTCAGGATTTAAGTATGTTTGTCTACTTCATGATAATGCTCCATCACGTTCATCTGAGCTTGTGAAGCAATTTTTGAAGTCGGAGAAGGTTATTGTCTTGCCACACCCACCATACTCTCCAGATCTAGCCCCATGCAACTTCTTTTTCCAAAACTTGAAAAGTTCTTATCTGGTCGTCGTTACAAGTCCCGACAAGCCCTTAATTCAGCATCCGTCAGTGTCTAGGAGGTCTACTTCAATCAGCATACCGTGACGCATTTCAGTAATGGATTCAGAGATTGAAATTATATATTTTGAACCGCGGAGAATACTTTGAAGGGATGTAATGTTCATTTCACTATTTGAGACGAATGTTTTTGAGATATCGTACAATACAGATTACATAAAGAACAGCCCTCGTATATACATGTATTACCGTTTTATTTTCATGTTATAAGACTTCTGGAACCACTTGCGTACGCTTATCTATACCTCATTGAGCATTTTAAGATTTGTTCCCCACCCATCCACCCTTTTAAAAAAAAAAACTCCATCCAAATATTACGGACACCAATTTGAAAAAAAAATTTAACCTATAGTAAATCTACACGATGTAAAAAAAACAACCTAGAATATATCTACGTGAATATTTCGAAACTTAATTGTATTGATGTATGTTTCATTATTGACCTTGACCGTTAGTATGAATAATAACATGGACATTAACAAAGTCAGTAGTCTGCAACAGATGGACAATGTTAACTGTTGTGTAAAACATCCCAATTAAACCATCACTACCCCAGTTCCAAAAGAAAACATCATTTCAAACTAGACACGTCTTGGGGGGACTAATACCTCAACAGGTCTCATGCATATTGCGAGATATTTTTAAGAAATACATTTCATTTTTGATACATGAGCATGATGAGGGCATGAACTGCGAAACTTCACGCCGGCATTCTTCATTAAGAGCGTTAGTTTATCTTAAATATTTACATTGAACTTTCATTCTGTTGAAATTTAAAATAGAGAAACTATATTTATCAAGATCCACACGCACATTGTTCATAACTGCAGTGCATCCATAATGTAGAAATGGCTGTCATTACAAACTGTAAAGATATCAAATGCAAATAACATTGGAAATGTAAATATAGAATATTGTATAGCTCACGACTAGAAAGACTAGTTTTTACATTCGCGTTCACCATCTTCACAAGTCAAGGGTTATTGATTAGTTACCTCGCACTAACCCTTGACATCAGTCACCATTCAAAACATGGGATCGAGACGGAGCATGATTGGTTTGCAGCCTGTAGCGTGGAGCCAATCAGACAACAGCTTTTATATTTGGTCGAAAACGAAACTAAACACGCATGACGTCGCATCGGCAACATGTTGTAGAATTTGTGACCGTCGATTGATTTTTCAAAAATTCATATTTTTAAAGAAACAATTAGACGAAGTTTTAGAATACGAGCCGCATGAAACGATGAATTGTCAAAGTATGTTTGTCGATTGTGTTTCAACAAATTGAACAAGTTATATGTGTATTTAAAATTGAAATAAATTAATTATTAGCTACAACATTTAACGCACGAAAATGTTCATTATTGATCACGTTACATATAAAATCAACACGCAACGTTCACGATGTTGAGAAAAGAACCCCCACGGAGACCATTGTATACTTTCTGTTTTTGCTCTTAACAAACTCGCATCTTAAATAAAGAATCTCATTGGATGATTTAAGTTTAGCTTATTGCGTCAACCTCTGTCCCAAGCCCATGTTTTGAATGGTGACTGGTGTAAAGGGTTAGTGTGAGGTAACGAATCAATAACCCTCGACTTGTGAAGATGGTGTTTCACCTGATTACAAGTTACACTCTGCAATAATTAGTGTCTTTGAATTTGATTGTTTGAAATCAATATTAATGTTGTTTACAAAAGTAAATATAAAGAGTGGCATAGTGTATTACTTTAATCTATACTTGAAGAGGTCACCTTACATTGTTGATTTTCAGTGTTTCAAATTCGGAAGTGTTCCTCAGAAGTAGAGATACTGGTTTAATCATTGAATGTAGTAGACTAGGCCCTAACAACAGAAGTAGAGATACTGGTTTAATTGTTGGGTGCTGTAGACTAGACCCTAACAACAGAAGTAGAGATACTGGTTTAATTATTGAATGTAGTAGACTAGGCCCTAACAACAGAAGTAGAGATACTGGTTTAATTATTGAGTGCTGTAGACTAGGCCCTAACAACAGAAGTAGAGATACTGGTTTAATTATTGAATGTAGTAGACTAGGCCCTAACAACAGAAGTAGAGATACTGGTTTAATTATTGAATGTAGTAGACTAGGCCCTAACAACAGAAGTAGAGATACTGGTTTAATTATTGAGTGCTGTAGACTAGACCCTAACAACAGAAGTAGAGATACTGGTTTAATCATTGAGTGCTGTAGACTAGGCCCTAACAACAGAAGTAGAGATACTGGTTTAATTATTGAGTGCTGTAGACTAGGCCCTAACAACAGAAGTAGAGATACTGGTTTAATCATTGAGTGTTGTAGACTATACCCTAACAACAGAAGTAGAGATACTGGTTTAATTATTGAGTGCTGTAGACTAGGCCCTAACAACAGAAGTAGAGATACTGGTTTAATTATTGAATGTAGTAGACTATACCCTAACAACAGAAGTAGAGATACTGGTTTAATTATTGAGTGCTGTAGACTAGGCCCTAACAACAGAAGTAGAGATACTGGTTTAATTATTGATTGTAGTAGACTAGGCCCCAACAACAGAAGTAGAGATACTGGTTTAATTATTGAGTGTTGTAGACTAGGCCCTAACAACAGAAGTAGAGATACTGGTTTAATTATTGAGTGCTGTAGACTAGGCCCTAACAACAGAAGTAGAGATACTGGTTTAATTATTGAATGTAGTAGACTAGGCCCTAACAACAGAAGTAGAGATACTGGTTTAATTATTGAGTGCTGCAGACTAGGCCCTAACAACAGAAGTAAAGATACTGGTTTAATTATTGAGTGCTGTAGACTAGGCCCTAACAACAGAAGTAGAGATACTGGTTTAATTATTGAATGTAGTAGACTAGGCCGCAACAACAGAAGTAGAGATACTGGTTTAATTATTGAGTGATGTAGACTAGGCCGCAACAACAGTGGAATAAACGAGAAACAGACATACATGTGTATGGACAGACTAGATGAACCATTTAATTGTCCCAATGACGGGTGGATGAATGAAAAGACAGACAGATGTGGTGAACCAATAAAACTCTTAAAAATTGTTAGTTGGGGATTCTGGAAGAATCTACTAAAGTATCCTGAAAATACTTACAAATGGCTATAACTTTCTGAACAATGAACGAATCAGTGAAAATACTGGGGGCACGGGTTTATGTCCTGAAAAGTATTAGAGAAAATCTCAAAATGTGTCTACAGACAGACCGACGAACGGAGCGAAACCTCTTAATTTTGTTTCCATGGGCAGTAAGTATGGACATGTTTTAATCTATATAGGATGAGATTAGCAGCACATGCATTATAGAATAGAGATTCATTATGGTAAATATATCCCCTACAACACAGACTATAGAGTAGAATTTCCTTCTACGAACATTCCAGAGTCAGCTTCAGGGAGAAATTCTGCTCCTTTGTATAGCATAAAGTAAGGTAAGGTGTTAAAACTATTCTTCACAAGAACCAATGTTCCAAAAATTATTCAAAAGACGTGCGTGAAAACGTCCTTCTATATATATACCACAACACATACTCGTTCTCCTCCCCGCCATAGGAGCCCAAAATAGGGGTCTGAATGGAGGGCTTTTCAGATTTGGAATACACATAAAGTATCTCTTAGAACTCTTCTTAAGGACTATAAAGAGCAGTACGTGCAATAAATGCATACGTAAATATCCTCATGTAGTGTTAATTAAAGCTTGTGCATACCATCACCTTTGAATCCAGGGTGGTCTTAAGTTTTGCAGATTTTGCAGAAAATTGTTCTGTCAGCCCTGCTGGTTAGTTAACTATGAAACCAAGGTACTGAAACAAGACGGTAATGCATTCAATGATTAGGATCAATCGACAGCATTAATGTTACACAAATATATCCATTGATACGCCCTATCTTGTAACGTCATTATCTGTGTTGCTGATTTTCACCCGGTTTGGCTGGTTTCCGAAGGTTGGTTAACTGAACGGCAACTTTCTCCCACACCGAGTCTACTTCCGCCTGTTCGTGACTCTCTGGCTTCATCCAGATATTTCGGACACTCGTGACACTACGCGCCGTACCCGGAGACCTTCTTCCATCGTCCACTACTTCTTTGTTGAGTGGGTCGTTAAACATTTCCCAACGTTTTTGCCAAACCTGTAAATGCAATGAGAAAATAATATTATAAAACTCCGCAACTTTAGATAAAGAAGTATGCATGTGTAATATGGTTTAGGCTGAATATTTTGAGATATGAAATAATTCACATTTTTCACTAGGATTTTGCGCCATTTCTTGTAATGTGACATCCAAAATAAAGCATTTTATCGTCCGTTATCGAGCTATGACAGCAAACATCATTTCAATTATCTGGAGGGGTGGTTTTTTCATATATAAAAACGTAGTGCAACTTCGTATAGAAGTATGATTTTTCTATCAATGACGTATACCAACCGTGTATTCTCTATATGTGCGAACAGAAAATTGACATATACCTGTGCAATTTTCCTTTCAACAGCCTTGTGACATTTTAAGGAAATATATGTTTAGCAAAAATGATTTTGCGCTAAGGTTTCACATCTGTGTTAAAATTGGCCCATCTGATATCACACAAATAACTACAGAATCAGTATTGTCTGGTCTTGTCGACTAGAGAACAGTTTATTGACATTTTTCTTTTAAGATATTTATTTAAGAAAGGAATTTCATTTTTGAAAATATGTGTAAGCTGGCATGAAGTGCTGCTGTTCTTATTCTTAAGTATTTTCAAAAATGAAATCTATTTTTCATATTTACATTTTACTTTCATTTTTTCCGGAATAGTCCCAGGTGTTAAAATTGTCTCACTATATTCATCAAGATTAATACGCACATTGCTCACATTCAATGTAAATATTGAAGAATTATAGTACATACTGGAGGTTCTTGATGTTCCTCTATTGAGTTACTGAAGTCATCCCACCACACCGAACGTCTTCTGGAATCCTACAAAGGAAATGTCTTACGTCAACAGTATTCTATATCAGACAGAATGTAACAAATGATCGTACCTGCATATCTCACTCTGCAGTAGATCAAGTGGAATGTTAAAACAAGATGTGTTTGTGAAACACTAAAACCCCCGGATGGCAGCAAAGTAATTCTGGTACCCAAAGAAAGGTTTTGTCACATGAATTACACACGTGAAATATGAAAGCCCTATCACTAACAATCCAAAATTTATGATATAGGTTAAAGTTTTTCAAGAGTAGGACAAACCTCAAGGTCATGAGGTGAAAAAGTGTGTTACCTATATACACAAGTGAAATATGAAAGCCATATCAGCGTCCTCGCAAACGTTATGGCCAAGGTTAAACGTTTTTGCGGATAAACAGATTAATAGACGGACAGACCAAAAACTGAATCAATTCCGGAGCATAAAAAGAAAGTACTCTTTAAAGATTAAATGGGATATAAAACTTCTAACTAACAGTGTGAGAGATGACGGAGATATTTTCGTCCGTCTGGTCGCGTTCCTTTTTCTTTTTCTTCTTCTTCTTGACAAGCTTGGCGTGATTAGCGTATTCCTCTACCGTCTCCATTTTATGTTTGCTTGCTACAGTAAAGTTCTGCGCCAGTTTCTTCCAATTTCTTCTAGCCGTCAGTTCTAATTCATGGTTTATTCGCTGTCTAATCTTAATTTTCCAATAAACGAGAACAAAGATCATGCCAAGGAGAAGCAGTAAGGGCACCAGTGTTCCTACTAATACTGCAACCAGGATACTGTCGTCAGACGGGGCTGCATCTTTATCTAATGTGCATCAATAGAAAAACTCGATTAAATGAGATAGATATCATGTTGGGTGTAATTGAAGCATATTAATTTTCGAATTCCAAAAGTGCTCAATTTAAATATTGTCTCTACTAATGATAAAAAGGTCTTAAACCTTTCCACAAATTCCAACGTTTGTGCAACAAGAATAACGGGAAGCAATGTTTTACGAATTACTCTGAACTGATTGAGGTTTTCAAGGTTATCATTGGAGCCACCTTATAATTGAAATGATTGGTGAATTATAGCTATGAAAATAATAGTAGATTTTAAAATGTAAAAGATTCTCACATCGGTCCACCAGGTAGGCTACCACACCTGGTGACGTCACATACGTAGATGTTTGGTTGTGCTGGCAGATCTTGGGGTGGTAAGTCAAGTGCACCTGGTCGCTATTGCTGGTGATGGACTATCGAGAGAGAAAACAAATGTAGTACCGATCACGAAGATTTGGAGATGTTTCAAAAAATATTGACCGCGAAGGATAAATCTTCCCTACAGAGTAAGGAACGATTGTAAAGATGGTTTTGTTAACGTGAATTCATTGATTGGTGAGAAAGCACGTAACATAAAAATTCTTATAATTAATAATGATTGTAAAAGTGGTTTTGTTAACGTGAATTGCATTAGTTGCTATGAACGCACGTAACGGAAATAAGTACTGTAAATATGGTTTTGTTAACGTATATTTCATTGATTGGAGAAAACGTACGTAACACAGGAATCTGTAGGTGGTGGTTTCATCCGTTGTGGAGTCCTGATTATATACAGTCAGGAAAGTGGCGGATCCAGACACCACATAGTACATACAGCTCAGGTTGCCACTGGCTAGAGACAAAAGATGATGAAGTTAATGTTAGATTACTTAATACATATGTGTAACTTATGTAATAAAATTGCTTAGATTAACGCTGGCTAAAGACAAAAGAATATCAAATCATTGTTGGAAAACATATCAACGTATCAAATAGCTTAGATTGATTGATTGAATATTGTTTAACATCCCTCTCGAGAATATTTCACTCATATGGAGACATCACCACTGCCGGTGAAGGGCTGCAAAATTTAGGCCTATGATCGGCACTTACGGCCTTTGAGCAGGGAGGGATCTTTATCGTGACACACCTGCTGTGACACGGGACCTCGGTTTTTGCGGTCTCATCCGAAGGACCGCCCCATTTAGTCGCCTCTTACGACAAGCAAGGGGTACTTAGGACCTATTCTAACCTGGATCCCCATAAAATGATTACTAATACACAAGTTAAAATATAGATCGGGTTGTCCCGACTAAAATGAACAAAAGCTGGGTTACACAGACAATCGAACTTCTCGAGTCTTTCCGGCAAGCTCGGGAAAGTCACCTCGAATCTATTACGTTCACCGGAAGTACGAAATGTTCAAAATGGATACTTACTATGTATATGGGGAAATTCCTTCGATTTTGGCGTATAGTTCTTGCAAAAACAGTAAATGAACTTTGAAGCCGTATTTTTATATAATATAAAAATGGAGGTTATCTTATAATAATAATAATATTTATTTATATAGCGCCCTATATGACTATAAATAACCACTCTAAAGCGCTGCACACAATAAAAATGATACAGCATGTTATAAACGTAGTAAAAGGAAATTATGATAGCACTAAGACAGATAATATCAAAACAATGCTAGAAAAACATCAATAATGTGAAGTAAAATTACAAAAAATCTAAAACATGATATTAAACATGGTATTAAAATATCTTTAGTATTTATTATAGTATATCTAAATAAACATGGGTCCCACGAACTTAACTGCTCTGCCTGCTGTCGGCCTTCAACTTCCGTTAGCTCCTCCTGTACATCTAGCACATTCCATTACAACACGGAATCTTCACATTCTGCCGGAATTCGCTCCTCAGCAATCCGGGACTAAACAAGTCATACTGGGGAAGACTTCCCAGATACTACATCCCCCCAGTTTTCTCCGAAGGACGGAAAACTGCGTCCAACCAATGGTCAAGGTGGGCGCAACACGCCCCCTCGAAGGAACTATCCGAGGAGGTCGGAAAGGGCTCCAGCAGGAAAGGTCTGGGTACATACCCCGGAGGGAACTGACTAAGACTATTCTAATCTATCACACTGCCTCCTGGGAGAGACACTTCCTCATCTGAGGCGTTGATAATGCTTGTCATCGTTGTCCTCTCACCAGCATAAGTGTGTGGCACCAAGAGCCACGTGATATCCGGACTTATTACCAAGTCCTCCAACTCCTCGTCCAAATGACAGGGACACATGATGACTGAGACAGCGGGAACCTGGACAGCCTTATTCAAGAAAATTTGGACTTCTAGTTTCTCCCCGGGACGTCTAAACGCCATGAGGACCGTCTCCTTTTCCTTTTCTCCTTTTCCATGGTCATGGTACCATGCTCAAGGTCTATCATGGTATCATGTTCAACGTCTAAATGGGCTTTCTCCTAATGCAAAAACTCCATGCCAAGCAACATCTTATCCTTAACCTCCGCCCCAGTGTCCACCACTTCCTGTAGTCGTACTGTAGTCGTACCCCTTAGACTACCATCTCCAACATAAACCCCGTGGTCGGGCTTATCTACCCGATTGGTATAGGCGAGTCCCCATGGGGCATGTTCCCTGTTCCATTCTCCGCATGGCCACCAACCATCTCCAGCCTGTCTTCCTCCTTGGGCTGCGTCGCTGGTGGGTCTGGACATTTCCTGGGCACTGAGTCCACGCCCGCCTCCCCCTGAATCCTCCTTGGAGTCCTCACTGTTCCTCTGGTTCCCTGCACAAAGTTCATACACCACGATTTCCTAGGGGACTCAAATCCACATGACTCATCATTGGGAGAGGGCTCATATCTGTCCTCCTACCACCGATGATCCAGTACTCAGATTCCTCCTCCTCCTCAGGTGCCTCCCGGAATCTAACCTGGAGTGTGTCCCTTCTGGAGCGGCGCATACAAAAGGGTGAATGACTGTGTTCTCTTCAAGACTGACTCTTCCCTGTGTGTACACTGCACGATCCCGACCTAGCCGGGAAGTGTTCTGGCGCTGGAATCCTTACCTCCCCCCTCTGTGCAGGCCCTTTTCTGGTCGACGGCGGACAGGTCTTGGCTCTCCGCCCCCGTGCTCTGATGTATGTAGGTAAGCTTTCGGATTCTCCTTGGGGTCTCACCTTTGCCCCCTGGTTCCTGTTTGCCGCTGGTTTTCCCCGCATATCTACCCACTGTAGCAAAGACTCGCCCATATCCTGTGAATGCAGCAATGTTGACTGAAAGTTCCAATGATGCGTGAAACCTGGTGCAGATAATCCAAAACGTTTTCCGAATCGCCTAAGGATGTCAGCCAGGGAGGGATTGCGGTTTGTTTCCATCAACAGGGTATACTAGTAGTAGTCACTCGCCGACCCTTCAAATCAAAAGCAATACTGATCCATTTCATTTCACTGTTGGCTGCGGGCCACGCGAACGAACTTGTGTAAGAAGGACTTCCAGCTAGACTTTCCATCCTACCGCAAATCTTTGTACTGGGGTGTTTCTATCCGAGGCCATCGACTGCTCCCTCGCACAAGAGTACTGGAGGACCTGGAATGAGGTGGCTACCTCCTGGACATTCTGTACAGGGAATGATGTGTACCGTTCTGGTTCACCTAACTGGGATCGAATGTGGGTTACTCTACCCCACATCCCCCAACCTGCCAGGGTAGGCGGAGGATCCCTGCTGTTGATAGGGAGGAGTCATCGTGGTGAAGTCGGGCATAGGTGAGCTAGCATAACCACCAGGCATGGGAAATATCGAAAGTTGGATGTGGGGAGATTCTCCCCAGCTCAAGGGTCTTGCACATGGGATGGGTAGAGATGTGATGCTAGGGACCCTGTAAGGAGATCATAACCAAGACTGGGCTGTGGGGACTGGTAATTCCTGTAGGTACTCCCTGGTTCCGAAGTGGGGCAACTGAGGGGGCACGGGAAATGAGTGGGGCGCTGCAAGCGTAAACACGACCCCAACCCCCCATGGCAAACTCTGACTAAGCTGGCCTAGGACCTGGTCATCAGTCCATGAATGAGGGGGTGGGGCTGATTTCGACAGTGGGGTGGAAGGATGCAGGGAGGGGGTATGATATTCCGGGAATCCCCAGAGCTGGGTACATAACCACATCCACATCCCTTGACTGGATTAGGCCTCTCCGGGACATTTGGAATAACTGACCCCCCCCCCCCAATAGGGGACAAGAAATCTTCCCACCTATCCAAATCCCTAAACCTTGGGGTGTCATGTCCAAAACCTTTCCAGGATGAATCTAACCTAATCAAATTCTTCGGGGAGTCACACCTGCGACGTACATGTATATCCCAATCTAAGCTATCACCCTCCCTAGAGCCGAACTGGGGGCCAGTAAACCTCATTCCCCACCTGAGGCATCCCTCAACCTTCCACCCCCTCCCTTAAACAGGAATGCAAGGAAGGAGTGAAATAGAGCTCGCCACTGCCCAGGGACGTTCACCGAGATAACGGGTCTAACCCTGGGTCAAACATAATGAGATGGACACCCCATAACCCGAGGGGTTTTCAATTATATCCGAGGATATCTGGTGGTACCGCAGGTGGGTCCGGGTGAAGGCACAAGTCCAATCCGTATAACGCCTCATCTATAGACAGATCCATATCACATACAGATCATTCACAAAAAATGTATCAAAAAAGTGTAAATTTATTCAGTAATTAAAAAATATCCCTGTTAATCACTGAATTCGAAATCTATTCCTAAGTAGAAATAATTCCAGAAATCTTAACACCCACCAATATGGCGACCGAACAACGTGGTGTGGGGAAAGCAAACAAATGCAATGACCCACCAAGGTTAGTTAGTGGTCTCCAGTTGGGCGCTAATAAAGTATCTGTAGTATTTATTACAGTTAACTGTTCTGCCTGCTGTCAGTCTTCAGCTTCGGGTAGGTCCTGCTGTACGTCTAACACATTTCATAACCGCGGGGAATCTTCTCATTCTGCCGGAAGTCGCTCCTCAGCAATCCGGGACTAAACAAGTCGTACTGGGGAAGACTCCCCAGATACTACAGTATATTGCCACTTGCCGGAAAGGCCTGGGAGTGTATGATTGTCACACAGATTATCTCACGTAACCCTAACTAAATAGGAAATTCGACTGGATTAATTTCATGTTATTCTGACTAATCACATAAATAGACTACGGTAGAATTTACTACCCGTTAACACAAAAATGATATACATCAAAACTATTTTAAACCCCTTTCACACATTCACGGATGAGACGCCGGATTCTCCCGGATTGTCGATCCGTGATGGTCCGTGACAATCCGCCATCACCGTGTACAAACCGTGTATGCATTCGGCGTCGTCCGGGACAATCCGGCTTGGCCAAGCCAAACCGTGAAAAAAATTAAACATGTTTAATTTTTACCGATCGTCCCGGAAGAAAATCCTCCGTATTGATCCGTGTAAGCACCGTGTACCACCGTGAGGTCCGTGTATCAACCGAGAAGTCCGTGTAGCCACCGAAGTAACCATGTAAAGTCCGGGGTCATCCGTGTACTAAACTTTTCTTCTGAAGAACACGGATGTCTACGGTCTGTAAACGGATTGTTCCCGGTAACTACACGGACAGACACGATAAACACAGGGAAGAAAGACCGTGATAATCCGTGTATCTCCGTGAAACAACCCTGGGTGGACCGGCAGAAACCGTGATCTTCCGTACGCTCCGTGATCATGCCGGCACCGACCGGGAATTTTTCCCGGGACATACGGGTAGCTACCGTGCTTATCCGTAGAGAAACCGGTGTTTTCCGTGTCTGCATCGTGATAAGACCGTGTTGACACCAGCATTACGTCGGATCACCCCGGATGACTAGAATTTTGCATCCGGCGTCGACCAGCTCCAGATCCGTGAATGTGTGAAAGGGTCTTTAGCGCTTCGTAGCTGCAACTACATGCCTATTGTACAATATACTCACTGGTAAATGTCTTTTCAGTTGTAATACATGAGGTGTTGTAACTGTGTATCAGGTAGGTCGGGTACGACATTCCATACAATACGTTTCCGGTGCAGTCAGAGTTCAAGGTCATGTCAAGGGTGCTGACTACACTGTCAGGACAGGTTATCGTATTTGACGCCTCGTAACCTTCATGAAACAATCAGGTATATCTATATATATTCATAGTGTCCTTTTACTTTCAAAGTCATTCACATCAAGATCAAGGTCAATTAGTTTTAGCAAGTTAGAGGAGTATTTCTTTCTTAGATGTGCGCTAATCACAGTGTCGTGAATCATGTAGTCAAAACTTACACACTGGTTTGTCTCTCATGAAGGCGAAAACTCAAACGCGGGTAGCGAGTGAAATTTAACATTGCTTACCATAAATTGACAACTGCTACAAATTCTTTAATGCGTGCCTAAAAGTTCCCAAAAAGTAAGCCTACATATTCTGTTTAATAAAGAAACATCTTAACGAAAGTGTAAGAGATACACGTAACGAGGATTGGGGACGTCGACCCTTTATCTCAGTCGGTACCTAGAGCACCTGTTCAGCTAGCGGATTCGGGGGAGGACACGGGTTCGAGTCCCAATGCGTCTCCCCCTCTTTATTGTTCCACGAGTATTATACAAATGCTGAAAAAATGCGAATCTTCCACAGATTTCTTGAAAACCATGATACGCGATGTATGCGTCAAGGTTGGCATTGTCTCAAAGTAATGTTAAAACAAAAAACAAACAATAGCTACCTATGTTTTACAACTCCTTAATTTTGATATGAAATACAAAGTGTCAATTTAAAAAAAAAAATAATCTGTAATTACATTGTGAAATCTCGTACGGAGAAAATCGTAGGAAAAATCAAGTGGAACTCCACTCCAGAAATGATTATCATATCTTTTCGATGTGCAACATGGACAATTAAAATTCTAATAAAATCTACTTCTTAGTTTATTTCTCATTGAAAATGTCCTATTCGTTTACTCTTCAACCACACAAACATATTTTCTCGCTTTTCAACAATACTTGACCTATTATTCATTTTATCAAATTACCTAGAATCACACATGGCTTCCCTTGCCTATTGAGTTTGTGTAACATGGAATCTTTAATTTGTTATATATCCTTTGATGTATTTTGGTCATTTGAAAAATATGATACTTTGAATTTTGTAAAATAATTTGAATTGATACCTTTCTTGACGTACAGTTCGTGGGAGCCTGTGGGTATGGCTGTTGTTACGTTACAGGCCTCTGCCGCGGGGAGGAGCGTAGTGCTAGACGCCAAGACCGTCCTTCCGACCACCCGCTCCTTCACAAACCCAGCAATGTCTGTATAAGACATTATATACCAACATCCAAATTATTGAAAATTATTACTGCTTATAAAGTCACACGTATTGATTTTAACATTTATGTATTTATCTCAATAGTGTACTACAATTACGACTGGGCATACATATTCTCAAATCTTCAAACGTCCCCCTCCCTACTTGAAATCTTCAAACGCCCCCTGACTGCATCAAATCATCAAACGCCCCTGCCTACATCAAAAGCCCCCTGCCTACTTCTTCAAACGCCCCCTCCCTACAGCAAAATCTTCAAACGCCCCTGCCTATTCCAAACGCCCCCTGCCTACTTCAAACGCCCCCTGCCTACCTTGTATATCAAACAACCCCTGCCTACTTCAAACACCCCCTGCCTACTTCATATGCCCCCTGCCTACTACAAACGCCCCCTGCCTACAAGAGTTCGTATTTACCGGCGTTATACTGGACTAGGTATTTGGTTTCTGTGATTTTCGTGAACGACATACAGAAATAAACGTCATATAGACTGGTGCTGAGAATTGGAATCCGGGCTCTGAAATAGAAATAAACTTATAGACTGGTGATCCGAGCATTGAAACAAAAATAGATATCATATAGTCTGCTGACCCGGCTCTGAAATGGAAATAAACGTCATATAGACTGGTGCTGAGAATCGGGATCAGGACTCTGAAAAAGAAATAGACATCATATAGTCTGCTGGTCCGGGCTGTGAAATACAAATAGATACCATACAGACTGGGTCTCTATTCCAAGTAGAAATAGAACCTTTTAAGAAATTCATTGAACGATTGTATTTTGTTCATAAAATGACCATTTTGGGTATATTTCAAGATTTTACCAACAATAGTCATAAACGTCGTGATATATGGGAAAGGAAATATTGATATTTACATTAAAATTTTGATTAGTTGTGAAAATTTTACCTTGTGATATATCGGCCATTATCAGTGTATTCACAGTTGAAAGTTTGGGCTGAGGAGTGGATTGAGCTCTTAAAGTTGGTGACGCTTTGGTTGTTGAACGTCACAAGACCATTGCTCGTTGTATACCACTCTCCCCGGAGGTCAGAGGGGAATTCACAGGCGCCATCTGTTGTGGAAATAAATATTAAAGACTTTTAAGTCAGAGAGAGAGAGAGAGAGAGAGAGAGAGAGAGAGAGACGATTATGAAGTAAATGAATTCAATAATCAATGTGAGCGATTTTTCATGTAACAGCAAAGTTCTGTATTTCAAACGTGAAATATCTTGTAATTATACAAACCTGCTTTACAGATGTAAACCAATAAAAGGCAGAGCATCCAAACTAAATCCGACATTTCTCCTCACGCAGATATCCCATTCGCTTCTCTATGTCCGGCAGAGGATTTTAGTGCATTGCTACTTTACCGAACATTTTCTATGATAATATTATGTACACAAAATATGTCTTACATACTGTGATGATTAGTGTAATGAAAGTAATGGCCGTTTTAAGAGTTAGAAAAAATTAAAGGACTGCACAGCTCGTTGGTCAGTGACAATTGACAGTAACAATGCACATTGCATTGTGACAGCGGAAAAATGGTTATCCAATATAAGTGAACTTTATTTCTTTAAATCCACAAACAATATGCCTAAGCTTATTGTCAGTGGCGCTGACTCTGTCCATTAGTAGATGATCACATGAAAGCTTCTTTAGAATAAATTGAAATTAGTAAAACCGGGATTCCTTAATCGCCTTTATTCGTGTATTTTTTCCGCTTAATCAAATAATAATTATACTAGCTGGTGTTATTGAGGTCCCAAATAGAATGATAAAAAAATTAATATTTATTGAACAATATAAAGCCGTTTGATATGCATTTGTAGGACACACAGTTTTGTAACCTACATCTAGTATTCATTTTAATAAAAAAATCTTTTGTTTGAGAAATAATTTTCGACTCAGAACTTATGCTTTAAGAACAGTGAAATTTAAAGCATCAATTCAAAACATCTAATACGGAATTTATATAACTTTTCACCAAGAACTGCTGAGATATAACGGGAAAAAGTGGAATTCTTATAGTCGTGGGGTATCCACAACTGTTCAGAAAAGAATTTTACTTTCTAAGACCGGAAACTGCAGGTATAATTGTATAGCTACAAGCTAAAAAGTGATAATAGTTTGGCCTTGTATGTGGAGATTAAAGTGAGTTAGAAAAAATAATTACTATAAATCATTATACTGTAGTAATAAAATTTCAAATTCCAAATAATTCCAGAGAGATATCCATGTTTGATAACATCTGTATAAGGGGGGGGGGGGGTTGGGGGGGGGGGGGGTTGGCCTATACTGCATAATTTCAACGTAAACCTCCACACTATTATTGATCTAATGTTAGATACTCGATACGGCAACAGGAATGATCCTCCTATTCCCCCTCCAACTTTTGACTAAGTTTTTGTTTTATCCTTCAATAAAAAAAAAAAAAAAAAAAAAAAAAAAAAAAAAGATCCCTTAAAGGTAAACGTTTGTACATGTAAAAAGAATATCCAATCATTCCGGGAGAAATTGGCCTCATATAAATTCACTAAATATCAAGATCTGGGTTAATGAAAACGCTAAACATCACGAGGTCTAAACTCTTTAGGACACAAGACAAGAATTGATTACTTTCCTCCAATAATTTATGGGTGGGGGTGGTGGTGGAGGGGGGGGTGGTGGTGGTGGTGGGGGTAATGCTCCGGTGAAAATACAATATGTTACTTCATGCATACCAGGCTAGTACATGTACATTCTACAGAAGATCACGAGGAGGTATCTATCTTTTAAAGCTTGTGGTACTGCGTTGTCCTCAGGAGTACAGACAGTCCAGTAGCTCTAGGGGTTGTTACCGCCATCATTTCCGACATAGTAACAATTTCCAATAGTCTAATGACATGCTTGTACATCTATTATTTACGATATATTCTATATAGACGAAACAGGGTTTAAGATGAATATACCAGTGGATATGATGTGTTAAAATTGTTTTAACTTAAGTATGATAAGATGAATATTTCCTAATGCGAAAAGTTCTATGATAGTACAAGAATCGTGAAAACATTTTCTTTGTATGAAATGTATGTACACATATCGAGAGAGAGAGAAAAATAAATATGACCGAGTGTATTTTGTAAAACATTTTATCTTTTGATTTCTTTTTACTTCCGAAGCATTGGATTTAAAAATCATTAGAGCTCTGCATGCACAACGCTCTTTCTCCGTATTCCGGAAGTTTTAAAAATCCACTTTGATATTTTTTCTTTTATGACGCGCTCAATGTGTCCTGCTTTGTGAATGGTAAGTAAGCACCGTGAAGCTTTAATACTTTTATTGATTATTCAACAGGTTTACGAATGAGTAAATCATATTATGATATTGAAACTTTACAGAATGAGAAAAGAAATGACATATGCACTATTTTTTATCGCATAATTTGGATGACGTTGACTATTAGAAGGTTGGGTTACAGAAAATGGCATTTGTGAAGTTGCGTTTCTTATAGTTTACATAACGGACTTATATAAGTTTACAAGTATAGCGTTTTTGAAAAACGTTTTCCGTCTTTACGAACAATCTTAAGAAATGTTGAAGAGGCATACTACACAGTGAAATGGATGCATGTATACAATGTCTGACAAAAATCTTAACTTCACATAGTTTTCATCAACACCCCTTCCCCTTAATACTATATTTGATGACTGTTGTAGTGTTGAAAATAATAACAGGGTTCGCAATTAACTTTTTCAAGCACTAGTCTGTACGGTCTAGTGACTATTGATATTCACTAGTCCGCAAAGCATTTTTCACTAGTCTGTCCACTGTATAACAAAATGATAACAAATTCATTTTTATTCAATGATATTTAATCAAACCAAACAATTCACAGTTGCAAACAGTTCATTTCCTGTACTTTAGAAAAGACAACCATACTTTATTTGTTTTCTTCAGAAGCATACAGTAAGTTCTAAGAAACTCGCGTAACCCCTATTATTATAGACCAGCCTTTCAAAACTGCAAAAATGATAGCAGTTTGTGGTGTACATTGTACTTGTAAGCTGACCTTTTCCTGGGATGGAAATAAATACATAACAATATGTTTACCTATATACAAGTTTTATTTTTTGCACTTATTGTATTTTAAAACAACACACACACCCTCCCCATTATGACTGTTGTTGTGGTCTTGGCAACTAGGCAATGAGTAAAATTTTAAAGTTTTACATTAAAATTTTACCATGAAAATTACACCTGTGTATTGACACCCAAATGGTACAGGCCAAAAACACATCATTGCCTAATGTTATATCATAAAATCAAGCAACAAATTTAGCAGATCTTCTCATCCCGGTTGACGGCAATGAGACAATTTGCAATCACCCCCAAACATCAATCATTAAAATGTCAATTTTCAATTAAACAAAAAACCATATGACTATGATTCCGGTGAGCGGCAATCAAAGTGTATCATATATATATGTGACCAAATTGTCACCAAATAATTCAATACATACAATATTGTCCAATCAAATCATTCAATGTCCATTCACAGGAACCAGACGCGCATTCTTCTTGTGTACTTTATCTGGCTCCAAGTTGCCAAGCCAGTCTATTCAAACACACTCCATTGTAGTTATTTCTTTTCCCATAACCAGCACTATATCCAAGAATCATGCTCACCTGCAAAAATTGAAAACATTTTCCGCAGTACATATTCTTACAACTTTTTGGGATGGGTGGGAAGGGAAATTAAAATTTGTCTCGACTTTTATCTAACCGTTCTCCCGAAAATGTCTTGTCATAAAAGGAAATGCTATTGTATTTGCCAACTTATTTCCGGTAGGATTCCGGAATAGTGTTTCCGAAAAAATCCTCAGAAATAAAATATATTTAAGTCTGGCTAAAATAAATGGATTTATAGTTA
>NC_079165.1:77091695-77254195 GCF_947568905.1 Ostrea edulis | reverse complement strand
GCCATGTGACATTATATAAATATTGCATGTAGTTGGGGGTAACATTGAAAATTTTCACCCCGAGAAAACCATTGTCAACCGAGGCGTAGCCAAGGTTGACAATGGTTTCTTGAGGGGTGAAAATTTTCAATGTTACCCTCAACTACATGCAATATTTGTTTTATTATACTAAATGTTATACAAGCAGCAAAGCAGAAGAACTTACGTCTGTTGACATTTGATCAATCACAGTCATGTGATATTTCGTATATCAATGCAGACATTGGTGTTTATTACAAACACTCAAACGACGTCGTCTAACAATCTACAGTGAACCGTACGCGCATAAATTTGATGCATGTGATAATTTTAAAAATATCACCCGTTGTCAAGTACTGTTACCCGTTGCTAGATATTATCACCCTGGAGCTCGTACTTTCTGTTCTCAGAGGGTAACAATATTTTTTTTCAAATGCTTCTCGACCAATCAGATTCAAGTATTTTACATGAAGTATAATAATATTATATTACTCATTATATGGGTGTCTTGAGTTTGAATTTATGTGACATCATAAATTTAATTATACAGGTGTCTTGCACTTGAATCTATGACATCATAAATCAAATTAATCGGTTGTCTTGAGTTTGAATCTATGACATCATAAATCTAATTACATTGATGTCTTGAGTTTGAATCTATGTGATATTACTTTACTCATTATCAGGATGGGAAATTAAGATCCTGTAAATCAGTTTTCTGCACTTTTTGTTGTCATACTTGCAGATATTCATTTGATACTTGGTACATTTGCCACAACAAGCTGCAGATCAAGTTTCAATTTTTTTCTGTTCCATTGAATTTTTGCTGAGTTATTGCCCTTAGACTTAGAAAACTAACTTAAATAGTAAATTTTCCACACCTTTTTAGCTCACCTGAGCTGAAAGCTGAAAATTTATACAACCACTGGGCCAATTTCAACCAAAGTTGGCACAAAACATCCTTAGGTAAAGGGAATTCTAAATTGTTAAAATAAAGGGCCAGGCCACCTTCCAAGGGGAGATAATCAAGAAAAGGTAAAAAGAGAGGTCACGTGACGAGCAAGAGAAGAACGGCTGTGTTCTTTTTGCTCCGTCGTTTTTGACAGTTTTCGCACAATTCTATGGGATTTGCAAAAAAACATCGGTACCGTTTGTGTGCAGCGTATATACTCTGACTCAGGATAGTCTTTTTGGAGTGTTTTTCTGAATTTTTGTATGTTTTATACTGTGTTTACTTTGTGAATACTGAGTATCTACTCACGATCAGCTCACGCTCTTAATCTAAGTGTGTTCTACCAGACGTGTACAACTCCAAGTATGGCCATGGAATGTACACAAAAACCAGTATACTTAAGAAACAGGGATATTCAGACTGAAAAGAACAAATATATATCGGACTATGATATTGCAGTAGCAGCAAGTGCTAAAGTGAACGATGTTTACTGTGTGCAACGCGACAGAGACCTTTGGCGAATCTATGTTAAGTCGCCTGAAAGCAGGATGCAACTTGTGAATACTGGTTTTGAACTGGGAAGTAGATCTATCCAGGTTTTTGATACTAACCCATATTCAGCAGGAACGGAAAATCCGAATGAGAAAGTGATAAGAGTGCTTATCAAAGGCCTACCAATATCTGTCGATGACAATTGTGTATCAAAAATGTTAGAAAAACATGGTGCAAAGCTCACAAGTGACATCAAGCTAGAGAAGATCAGACACCCCATTTCACACAGGATGACTGATTTCCATAATGGTAACAGGTTCGTCTACATGTCGCCCATGGACGGGAAATTTCTACCAAGAACTACTACCTGTGCGGGCCTAAGATGTACCATCGTTCATAAGGGTCAACCCAGCAGGGAGACAAAAAAGCAGTGTACTAACTGCTGGGCGGACGATCACTATAAAAACAATTGTGAGTATGAGGCATGTTGTAGGATCTGCAAGGAGCCAGGACATTCACCGGGATCCAAGCAATGCACACTATATGTGACAGAGCAGGAGGACGTGGTGGCTTTTGCGGGACAGGATAACCCGTTATCCAACTTTTTCCCCACGGAGCTGAAAATTTTTGGGGCAACATACTCGTCTGCCGAACAAGCTTTTCAACACGTGAAAGCAATGCGTTCTGGCGATCTCAACAAAGCGGAATCCGTAAGTAATGCAGAGACTGCTTTCGACGCAAAACGGATTGGAAATCAAATCCTTGTCTCCGATGCATGGTTGGATTCTCGGGATGAAGTTATGAGGGAGATTTTGGAGTCCAAAATCAAGCAGTGTGAAGAATTCCGCGAGGCGCTTGGTAAAATCAAGAAAACCAACATCTTGGCCGAGGCAACGTGGGACACATACTGGGGAACGGGGCTAAACAATGTAGGAACCATTCATACTGTTATGCAACGATGGCCCGGCCAAAACAAGCTCGGACGCATGCTAGACAATCTGGCGAGACAGATGCAGGTAAACAGATCAAATTCGAAGCAACGGAGCGGAACCCGAGCCAGCAACAAGTCTACGTCAGGAAAGTAAACAGCCAATAAATGAATAGATTGAGATTTATTTCTGTTAATTGTAGAGGGCTAAATACCACTGAAAAGCGTACTAAATTAAACACATGGATTTCAGATAGTCATTTTGACATTATTCTTTTACATGAAACGCATTATATTGAAAAAAATACTATTGCTTATAATGCTAGATGGTTTGGAAAAGCAATACATTGTTATTCAGACTCGCCCTACAGTAGAGGGGTCTCCATTCTTTTTCGAAAGAATTTGGCGTATGAAATATTGAATATCCATAAATCTAACGATGGAAGAAAGTTACTACTAAATATTAAATTTGACGACAAGATTATAACAATAATAAACATATATGCACCAAATGATATAAATGCAAAGTATGGCTTTTTTAAACGTATGAATATTTGGATAAAAAAACATGCGGAGTGTCAAGAGAACATGCTCATAGGGGGTGATTTCAATTGTTCTTTAGATGAAAATAAACAAGAAAAAAGTGTGAATATCTTAAATAGTATCCTAAATAAGTTGGAGCTCATAGACCTGTGGAAAAAAGTTAAACCAAATAATAAAGGATATACCTGGTGCAATGGTGAAAATATAGCTACGAGTAGAATCGATTACATTTTTATCTCAAAGTCTTTTTGTTATCAATGTGAATCTTTTTGTTTACAAAAAATCCCAGGGTCTCATTCAAATGGTGTTAGATTGTCAGATCATTTAAGTCTACAGTTCTGTCTGATTATAAATGAAAAATTAAGAGGACCGGGCTATTGGAAATTTAATGTCTCGCTGATAAAAAACCAGGACTTCGTCGAAGAAATGAAAAAATATCTATCAAATTACACTTTCAATGAAGTAGAACCGCATGAATCATGGGAAACTCTAAAAAGAAACATAAAAATATTCTGTATAGACTTTTCAAAGAAAATAAATAAATCATATAAAAGTAAGTTAGCCTATTTACAATCGGAAATCAAAAAAAATTGAGGAATTACCTGCGGATAATATTGACATGAATCAAAAACGAAATTTAGAAAATGAATTATCAAAGCTTGTAGATAAAAAAGCAAAAGGTGCACAGGTTAGGTCTAGGGCCAATTGGATAGAACAAGGAGAAAAGAATACCTCGTACTTCTTAAATTTAGAAAAGAGAAGACAAATAAATAATGTAGTTAAAGCTTTAAGAGAAGAAACTGGTGATATCATACTCGATGATGATGACATACTAAACAATATGTGCAATTTTTATGAAAATTTATATAGAACAAATAATATACAAACCACGGATATCAACGAATATATAAATGCTATAGACTTAGAATTTACATTGAAAGATAAGGAGAAAAATGAATTAGAAATATTTCCCTCACTTCAGGAATGCTCAGAGGCACTCTTAAATATGAAAAGCAATAAATCTCCTGGTCTGGATGGAATACCATGTGAATTTTATCAAACATTTTGGGAAGAAATAAAACAATATTTCTATTGTGTTTTACAAAGTATTTTTGATTTAAATACAATGTCTTTTACGCAGAGATTATCATTGATTACTTTGATTTATAAGAAAGGAGACGAACAAAACCTAGGAAATTATAGACCAATTAGCCTTACCAACACAGACTATAAAATAATAGCTTTTGTATTCGCCAGGCGTTTACAAAAACTGCTAGATGATTTGATATCAATAAATCAAACAGCTTATATAAAAGGAAGAAATATCGCACTAAATGCAAGATTAATTTTGGACATTTTTGATTATTGTGAAGAAAATAATCAAGAACTTATACTTTTATTTTTAGACTTTCAGAAAGCCTTTGATTCAATTGAGTGGAATTTTATGTTTGAAGTACTGAAAAGATTTAACTTTGGTGAAAATTTTATTAAATGGGTTCACATCTTATATGCAAATCCAATCTTCAGAATAAAAAATAATGGATGGATATCTAAAACTTGCATGATGCATAGGGGAATAAGGCAGGGATGTCCGGTATCAGCAGTCTTGTTTCTCTTTGTGGCTGAAATATTAGGAATTTCAATAAGAAACAATCCCAGCATACATGGGTTTCAAAAAGAAGGAATGGAAAAAGACATTAAGATAATACAGCATGCCGATGATTCTACCCTTCCAATGGAAAATGAAAAGTCTTTAAAGAAGGCCCTCGAGGCGATAAGTAATTTTAGTAATGTTTCGGGTATGAGATTAAATATGTCAAAAACAGAATGCATATTAACTGGACCTTTAAAAAACAGATTTAAGAAAATTCATAATGTTTATGTAAATGTTTCATGTGTAAAAGCATTAGGTGTATATATTGGCCATGATAAAGAAATGTGCCTGAGAAATAATTGGACAAAAATCACCAGCGATGTAGAGAAACTTTTTGAATCTTGGAAAACAAGAAACTTAACCATTTTTGGCAAAGTTTGCATAATTAATAGTCTTGCAATATCTAAAATTATATATATAGCTTCGATATTAAACCTACCAGATTCAAACATTATCAAAGAAATTCAAAGACTTATTTACAATTTCATTTGGAATAAGAGAGATAGAATAAAAAGAAATACATTAATCGGAAATATCATTAGTGGAGGCATTGGAGTTGTAGATATCTTATCAAAAATTAAATCTTTAAGAATATCATGGATTAAGAAAATATTAGATAAAAGAAATCCATTATACCATTTTGTGAATAGCATATGTTTGGAAAACAATTATGATCTTGACTATTTAAGTAAAACTAATATCACTAATATCAAACAGTATGAGATAATGGATGGATTTCCTATGTTTTACAAGGAAATGTTCACATCTTTTAATGAATGCAAGGGTAGAAACAGGCTAGATTGTTTGAACAATATACTGAGGGAGCCATTATGGAGTAATAATGTTGTGGTATATAAAAATAAACCTATATTTCTAAAATCATGGCTAAAGAGTGGTCTGAAATACGTGATTGACGTGGTGGATGAGAATGGTATTAAGCCGATGGAATGGTTTATAGATAAATTGATTTGCAAGAAAAACTGGATATGTGAATATAATATTGTAAAAAATGCCATAGGAAAATTACTACAACCTTTCGATGTTCAAAATATAATATATGAAAATGTACATATAAAAGATAATTCATACTTTCTACTGCTAAATCAGGGAATTGTACATGTGAAAGATTTCTCAAGTAAAATGTTCTATGATATTTATCGGGATAAGAAATTTGTACCTCCTCTACACCAAAATTTTTATTCTAAAAGCTTCAATGTTTCAAAACAGTCTTGGAGTGCAATATATAAACAAAAAATATGTAATATCTTTGATACCCACATTGCTGATTTCAATTACAAGTTGTTGAACAATCTAACCAGCAACCGAGTTATGTTAAAGAAATGGAAAGTTACTGATACGGATTTATGTTCACTATGTAAGGAAAAAGAAGATAATGAGCATCTGGTACTGAAATGTAAAAATGTTTGTGAAATTTGGAAAATCGTTGAGAAAACATTGAATTTTCAAGTTTCATGGAAAAACATTGTTCTTGGTTTTTTTTGGGAAATCAATGAGAAAACAGTATTTTTAAATAATCTTTTATCACTAATTGCATGTAAAATTTACAAATATAAAATGTATTGTAGAATATTAAAAAAAAGAGAGCAATCTTATGACATTCGAAAGAATGTAAAGGGAATCCTTGAATTCAATGTATCTGTATACAAAAAATTAAACAAGGTATCTTTTTCGCATATTCTTGATAGTATTGTAAAAAAATTATAGTCTTATATATTTATATTACAAATTGTGTTGCATGCTATTCATATCATGTACAAATAAAGTAAAGGGAAATGATCTGCCTTCCCTTTTACATGACTACCCAGGGTCAAAATAGACTTTTTGGAGTGTGAGAAGGGCCCTTTGGGTAGTTGTCACGAAATACTTTAATATCCTCTAGAAATGATGTACATGTATTTATATTTGTATAACTTTGTTCTCATATGATTATATAATCTTGTATTTCTCTCAGGTTTTTTTTCCTTCTTCTACATCCTGCGAGATGTAATAGGGAATATATATTGTTATTTAGGTGGAGCTTAGTTAGGGCCCCATCCCTGGCAGCTTTCCACACTTTTTTTTTCTTCTATCGTTTAGTCTATTTGTTATATGTTATAGTGATAGGTCTGGGAAATAAAAATGTCATAAGCCAAAAAAAAAAAAAAAAGAAAAGGTAAAAATAGGGTAGGGTCATTAAAAAATCTTCTCAAGAACCACTGGGCCAGAAAAGATGAGATTTATATGAAAGCTTCCTTATATAATGCAAATTCTAAATTGTTAAAATCATGGCCCCCGGGGGTCGGATGGGGCCACAATAGGGGGTCAAAGTTTTACATACAAATATATAGGGAAAATCTTTAAAAATCTTCTTCTCAAGAACCACTGAGCCAGAAAAGCTGAGATTTATATGAAAGCTTCCTTATATAATGCATATTCTAAATTGTTAAAATCATGGCCCCCGGGGGTCGGATGGGGCCACAATAGGGGGTCAAAGTTTTACATACAAATATATAGGGAAAATCTTTAAAAATCTTCTTCTCAAGAACCACTGAGCCAGAAAAGCTGAGATTTATATGAAAGCTTCCTGATATAATGCAGATTCTAAATTGTTAAAATCATGGCCCCCGGGGGTCGGATGGGGCCACAATAGGGGATCAAAGTTTTACATACAAATATATAGGGAAAATCTTTAAAAATCTTCTTCTCAAGAACCACTGAGCCAGAAAAGCTGAGATTTATATGAAAGCTTCCTGATATAATGCAGATTCTAAATTGTTAAAATCATGGCCCCCGGGGGTCGGATGGGGCCACAATAGGGGATCAAAGTTTTACATACAAATATATAGGGAAAATCTTTAAAAATCTTCTTCTCAAGAACCACTGAGCCAGAATAACTGAGATTTATATGAAAGCTTCCTTATATAATGCAGATTCTAAATTATTAAAATCTTGGCCCCCGGGGGTCGGATGGGGCCACAATAGGAGGTCAAAGTTTTTTGGGGGTTTTTTTTGTTTGTTTTTTTTGTTGTTGTTGTTGTTTTGTTTTTTTGATATAGTGCAGATTCAAGTTCGTTAAAATCATGGACCCCGGAGATTGAATGGGGCCTCAAGGGGGGCATAAAAGTTTTACATAAAAATTTATAGGAAAAATCTTTTAAAATCAACTTCTCAAGAACCACTGAGCCAGAAAAGCTGAGATTTATATGAAAGCTTCCTTATATAGTGCAGATTATAAATTGCTAAGCTCATGGCCCCCCGGGGGTCGGATGGGGCCATAATAGGGGGTCAAAGTTTTACATACAAATATATGGGAAAAATCTTTAAAAATCTTCTTCCCAGAACCACTAAGCCAGAAAAGCTGAGATTTATATGAAAGCTTTCTGATATAGTGCAGATTCAGGTTTGTTGAAATCATGCCCCCCTGGAGTAGGATGGGGCCACAATAGGGGATCAAAGTTTTACATACAAATATATAGGGAAAATCTTTAAAAATCTTCTTCTCAAGAACCATTGGACCAAAGAAGTTCATATTTACATGAAAGATTTCTGACATAGTGTAGATTCAAGTTTGCAAAAACCATGGCCTCCAGGGGTAGGTTTGGGGCCATAATAGGGACTACGGTTTTACATGCAAATAGATATGGAAAATCTGATGATATGGACCAAGGTGACTCAGGTGAGCGATGTGGCCCATGGGTCTCTTGTTTCATCATTCTTGCAGATATTTATTTCACATTTTGATGCAGCATACAGAGTTGGTGAATTTTTATGAATTGGATCACATTCTCTGATTAAGTACTGTTTTTGTTTCTTATAGGGATGGTGATTCGTGAAGACACTGGACAGGTACTCGCTGTTCAGGACAAAAACAGCCAGGTAACGTAGGGTGACCATCAATAGTCATATAACACAGAATGACCTTCATCTCATCTGATGTAAAAAGTCACTTTGTTCATTTATTGTATTTTTTTTTTATTTGCAGTTTAATTTATGGAAATTTCCTGGAGGTCTTTCAAATCTGGAAGAAGATATCGGTAATGTGGAGTTTTGGGGGAGGGGGGTCTTTGACGTCATTGCAACTAATCTAAACTATTTTTGTAAAGATTAGTACTGATCATATAGAGTAGGATTTCCCTTAGAGTTTTTCTTACTGAGAACTGGAGTAGGGTTTCTCCCTGAGAACTGAAGTAGGATTTCCCCTGGAGATTTTATCCCTGAGAACTGGAGTAGGATTTCCCCTGGGATGTTTCTCACTGAGAACTGGAGTAGGATTTCCCTGAAGTTTTTATCCCTGAGAACTGGAGTAGGATTTCCCCATGAGTGTTTATCCCTGAGAACTGGAGTAGGATTTCCCCTTGGGTGTTTGTCCCTGAGAACTGGAGTAGGATTTCCCCTGGACTGTTTCTCCCTGATAACCGGAGTGGATTTCCCCTGGAGAGTTTGTCCCTTAAAACTGGAGTAGGATTTCCCTGGAGTTTTTCTCCCTGAGAACCCCTCTCTGTTTTGTATTGTCAGAGGACATACCTCTTCTGTTCGCCTGTTATGGAAAATGATGCTTAACAATTAACAAAACATAAAATTAATCTTGTGACTGATTTTAATAACAGGTCCTGATTTCGAATGCTTTTTACAAAATACATTAAATGTAAAAAAAAAAATTCTTATATTTACATTTGTAATGTTTTTGCCTATGATATCTCTACAAATTGTAATGATGGCCATTTTCTCATGAATGTGAGTCATGTACACTGTACTTATGGATCTTGGTAAATATTGTACTAGTATGACCTTTTTAAAAGTTGGAAATTCCTATAGAAAAGAAAACAGAATGTAAATACAAGAAATGAATTAATGTACTTCATGAAAAGTATGCTGACGTGAAGTGTTGCAGCTCATATTGTGGAGTACACACGTACTTACACTTTGCCGCGAGTTACGTCCCTTTGTGGGGTCAGCCAAAGGTCAATCGGTGAAAAGACAAGTTTTACCAAATGTATGAGGTTACTACTACCGTGAATCATTTCTTATTATTAAGTTTTCATACAGGTTAATGGGTTGCCCCACCCTGGGGCATTATTGTAGCTGACAGCAACTGATAGAAAAATAACAAATGTCAAAGATACAGATGAGAAAATTACAAAGGCCAACGTAGGGAGATGGCGGACAAGGGACGTAACTTGCGCGAAGTGTTGATACGTGTACACCGTATATCGTTATGTGTGTGCTTTCTATGGTTATTACAATATACATCGAGGAATCCGGGATCCCCAAACGTCTGAAGTGTATATTTTACGAATGAGTTACACTTTAACCATACAATTTTTCTGGGCGCCCAACCACAAGGCACAAGCACCTGTTGAGTCCAATCTTCCTGTACTGATTTTCGTACAATCATCTAATGCATTGATTAGAAGAAGAAAAAATACATTTATCGTCTCAGCAAGTGCGGGGTTTTAATTCGTGTAGGGTATATGCAGTATAATTGCTGTATAGATTATACCGAGATGTCACGCCTAAGGCAGGGGCGAATCCAGGAATTGAAGTTACGGGGGGTGCCACTTTATGAGGCCGGGAGTCTGGGGGCCGCTTTGAGGCCCCCAGTGGGTCCAGGGCGAAGTCCTGGTGGGGGCCCTGGCGGCTAAGCTCCCGGAAGCTCCTGGATTTTATAGGGCTTGAAATGTGTCTCTTATTTAGGCATTTGTACTATTTTCTATCATTTTTAATAAGGTATAATTAATAAAATGACGCAAATTTTATGGGTTTTTGGAAAAAATTAAGTTCTCCCAATAAAGTAATTCAAGAAATCAACAGATTTTGTCATTTATTTCTCCAGGAGTGGAAGAAGTTATTGCTTCTTTTATCGTTTAGTACATTTTTCTGAACAAGACCTGGTGTCTTTACCTTAAATTTGAAAATTTTAAGGGGGGAGCGCCCCCTTAAATCCGCCACTGTAAGGTTTATTCCAAAAAGTTGTAAATGATATCGGAGGATTTAGCCCTATGCTTCTTCGTGGTTTTGTGACGTAATTACATACTCTGCTGCATTGCAACAGTTCATTACTTTTAACGGAAACCTTGAAATTTACTATGAATTACTTATTTATACCTGCATGATCAGTTGAATTAAAGAGTTTCAAATTACTAAAAAAGTGGAAATTAACGCGTTGGGGTTATTTACACAGCAGGCGCGATTATCAGATTTTCGTGTTCATTACCCCCACTTGTACTATTCTTATAGGTAAGTCATTTAGTACTTTCAGGTACCGACATCGTGTAAATAAACACTTTGCGTATGGTTTGCAAACGAAATACACTGTACGCGTCGAGACCCGTGTTGCGAATAAAATCCAAGAACATATCTTTGTCCAGTAATTCACATCCATTCTTATCATATTATTTTAATAAAAATTTTAACGACATAAGATACATTAATTACGAAAAAAAAAAACCCATAGATGTTGCTTTTGATGAATATTTAAATTTATAGGTGATTTTGATGAATATTTAAATTTATAGGTGATACTGCTGTAAGAGAAGTTTTCGAAGAAACAGGTATTCAATCAGGTAAGAAAATTGTAATTAAGAGTTATCTTTCTTTTGATAATCATTATGTAAATATAAGCAAAAATCTTGCCCCCGCTCACTTCACATTTATTATTTAATCAATCGATAAAATTGCGCAACCTTAATGATAATGGTAAGTGTATAAACCAGTAGAAATCAATCGCATAATAAACTCCTTGGCCGTATTCAGGTTTGGGATTGTAATTTTGACATAACTTCGGAGACACATGTACTGGATTTAAAACCCCTGACTCTGCAGATTTTAAGTCGGTCAGGTCCTGTCGCCCTGACACCAAGTGTCTATATGCATTGCCGCTGATAATAAGCAGGAAAGATCGACATTTTCCAGGAAGAAAACTTTTTATCTACTCCCGAGTTGTCTCAGTTCCCACGTCATGATTTAAATGGATTCAAGTGGACAAATTTTAGATCTATTTTTTTTTTTTTTTTTTTTTAGAATTCCAGTCAATCCTAGGCATGAGACAACAACACAAACAACCCGGCGCTTTTGGAAGGTCAGACATTTTTATAGTGTGTCGCCTTCGACCTTTAACCTTTGACCTCAGGCCGTGCTCACGTGAAATAAAAGGATGTCAATGGATGAACATCTTAGACATGCAAAAGCAGAGTAATTTCTCCGCCTTCACAAACAGACTGACCAGCATGGCGATCTACGGTGTCCAGCACGGATTTCAGGAATTGGACATTACTTTCGAGGAGATGAAATCGGTGTACAAGGGACTCCAGTATAAACTGTACCACCGACCGATACCCACAGACACTCAGACAAAGTAACACCTGTCGATACCCACAGACACACAGATACCCACAGACACACAGACAAAATAACACCTCACGATACCCACAGACACACAGATACCCACAGACACACAGACAAAGTAACACCTCACGATACCCACAGACACACAGATACCCACAGACACACAGACAAAGTAACACCTCACGATACCCACAGACACACAGATACCCACAGACATCCTTCATTTAATTTATAAAAGGTTGTGATATAGTTGTTGTACATGTTATTTTTTAAACTTTTTGATATGCAAGAGAAAATTCTTTTTTAAAGTCCAAGGTTATACATGTGTATTTAATAAAATTGTTTATATACTATCTTAGGTTTATATAGATCTATGTAAAGTATGCATTCTAGATCACTAGTGGCTACACAATAGCTTCGGTCATAACGACTTTCGCGTCCTGATTGAATTAAAGTTGATTATGAATGTGTACATATGAGGGCAAATATTTTGAATATCTCAATTCTTTCAATTGATGTCATCCTCGTAAAAAGATATAACAAATTAGCATTCTGTAAAAGAATAAAATGAAGGAATGAAGATAAATTTGACTTTTTATCGACCTGCGATCGAAAGATCAAACGAGGGTGGCTAATGGCGACTGATAGCTAGATTTTCCCCGTAGTTCACACAAAGACAGTCTGATAGCCTTTTTATCCCACACGTATTTTCCTCGTCCCTAAAGGAATGCAGACAAAATTTGTTTTCGTGAAAGAAAACTTAATTCAATTTTTAACACGGAATTCGTGTTCGCAACAAAGCATGATTATCTAAACCGTACGAGGATGTGTATTGCGAAGAGTCCATACCTTGGTGAGGTGGATCCAAGCATTTTCTCAGGCATGTAAATATCAGATGTTGTGCAGTAGAATGCAAATAATTATATTCTTGAGCAAACAAAGGGGACACCCTGTTCGGCTTTTAAACTCTCTCTCTCTCTCTCTCTCTCTCTCTCTCTCTCTCTCTCTCTCTGTTAAGTGAGGAGACGTCCCCACAATGTCTAATTGTAAAGACAAAAAAGAACACCTATAAAGGTTAATCTAATACTCTCTCTCGAATTGTAAAAAAAAAATGGTTTGGAGAGAGAATATTATTGAGAACATGTCCCCACATTTCTGTATCTACATCTTTCACATGCTGTGGGTCACGTTTATGGGGACGTAACATTTTGTCCTCATAGTGCACTTCTGTCCTCACAACTACCGTCAAAAATTGGTTAAGAATTGTCACTTTACACCTTTATCATATGTACAGCTATACCTAACAGTACTCTCTCTCTCTCCAAAATGTACCGTGTAATGAAGACTTAGTACAGTTACAGGATGTAAAATGATGTAAACCCACTATCATCGGTTTTCCTTCTTTTTTTTTCTTCTTTTTTTTTTTGAAATGTAAATATATAAAAGGTAAGCCGGTATTGTTTTTATTACTCTAAATAAGTTTATGCACCGACTTTTTACGATATGCCTACTGTTGAAGCATGGCACTCAAGTGCTTCTCGTTTTCCTTTGAACTTGATTTTTAAAAAATGAAGTTGAAGTGCACAGGGGTGAACGAGATCAAAAGATGGAGGCAAATATTCTATTTGTATAATTTACTTGCAGCAAAAAAAAAAAGCAATCGGAAAAAAAAACAATAGATATTGCTCCAACTACAAATCTGCGCCAAGAAATCGTAAGAGTGCGTCTCGGTAATCGTCTGACTCCCTTGAACTTGGCGAACACTGCTGATCAAATAAATAGTTCAAGTACAAAATAAAAAAAAAAAAAAAGGTCAACAGTTTGGTCACAGAGATAGACTTCTTGCGTAACTCTCAATTTCAAGAGGCAATTAATGCGATGGGTCATGTCGAAGGTAAGCGGGAATTAGCGACTAAGCCCAGCAGACGATACGTGATTTCGGGTCAGGGCACGCTATCTGCCGGAATATTACTCAAATCCACATCTTTTATTGGAGTTAAAGGAAATCCTATCTTAGGAATTGTGTAACCCATGATTACTTCAGAATGCGTGTATTGATATGACCCGGGCATTGGTCCGCAGTTTCAACTCGAAGGTGTTAATGGCGAGTGATGGAGGACTTGTCGATAAGATACAGGTTCTATTTCGTCTTATCAATATTTGTTCTCCATCATAAATATACAAGACATAATTATTTAATCAGTGTTTCATATGAAGCATGGGTTCTCTGTGTGTTCCTGTCATTACTGAGGATTTGACCTCGGTATGTTGTGCGTCTTCCAGCTATGACTTTGACAAGAGCTAGTTATTTATACCAAATACTGGTACACGAGGTACTATAATATCACATACGCATTGCTTCTCTACGAACGAGTCGGAGGTACAAAAGAGATGTAACAAAAAGTAGATAGAAATGTCAATGGATTAGAGAGGACATACAACTCCATTAATTTTTAGATGAACATACAAAGGTTTATTTTAGCATGTTGACAAGAGTTCAAAAAGTAAACAGCAATTAACCACAATTGTTTTGTTCGTTCACATGATGGAACACTCTTTAAAAAACATCCGGTTCAAGGGATTTTTGTAACTACTGGTATATAAAATATATATCCTTATCCAAATGAAGTGTTCCACGATATATTCAATCTTAATTAACATTCAATGACCTTAATAAACAATGATCGCTTGTTTTCTGGTATGGTCGAAATAAACCATACCCTCGTAACAAGTGTACAACGTTCATGTCCGACATCAAATTGTGTAATTTTAGACTTGGAAATTATTATGGGGACCAATGCTGTTTCCAAAGGTCATGAGATCGCGTCTCGTGACGTCTTTCCCCGAAATTTCCGGATATTGCAATATGTGTATACATGTGATCTTTGCTGAGATGTCATTGGTCTGTTCGGCGTGGGAAGGTATTAACCTCGCAATCAGTGTACGCACATCTTGACTTCGCGTGTTTTATGCATGTATAAATTTTGAACCAAAAGATTCTTAAGAGGGGTAGTACGTCGTCATAATGGCTGACTGCCTTTTTAAACTTGAATGAAAATATAAATTTTAGAGCAAATCACCTAGATGGGTAGGTCAGTGGGTTTACGTGTCGACTGCTGATCGTAGTTCGTGCGTTCAGTGGGTTTACGTGTCGACTGCTGATCGCAGTTCGTGCGTTCGAGTCTAGCATGGTTTTAACTTCTTTTTGTCAGATTACTTTCTACTAAAATTGCATTTTCCCCACTAAATGAAGTAATTTTGAAACTTTTCAATTTCGAAATATTATTGTACATATCCTCAAGTTTCTATCCATAACATATTTCTCTGGTGTGTTATTCCTCAAGTTTAGATTTAGTAGAGGATGGTACTACCATAAAACACAGTAGAACTTAGTCACGCTTTACATACACACATACATATATAAACACACATACATACATATAAGCACACGTGCATGCATACATTGTACATACAAACATATATACACACACATAAATACATACACATACATACATGGATAAACGTGTACATGGAAGATAAAGATAACGAACAGTCATCAATCTCATAACTCCTATAAGCAATACAAAATAGAGAGTTGGGCAAACTCGGACCCCTGAATATACTAGAGGTGGGATCAGGTGCCTAGGAGGAGTAAGAATCCCCTGTTGACCTGTCACAACCGCCGTGAGCCCTATATCTTGATCAAGTAAACGGAGTTATCCATAGTCAAAATCAGGCCTAACAATCGGTAAGAAACACGTCAGACAGCATTTGACCCAATGATAGGGTATGCGGGTGGATGCGTGGTATGATTGAAGTATGATTGCGCTTGGGATGGATTCCAATGAGTTCTCTTTTTAGCAACGGATCGCAATAAATCAAGTGAAGGTGTTAAAGAGCAAGATAAGAAAGGACATATTGTCAGAGGTTGTTGTTTAACATCCCAGCGAGAATATTTCACTCATATTGATACGTTTTAGCATTAGATTTTCTGTGAAGTAACGCACATTGTGGGCTCCCACCAGCTCAATCAGAGATCTTGAGGAGGAATGCTACACCAGAGAAATTTGATATGTATGAAAAGTGGAGGACATGTACAATATTTTGAAATTGAAAACTTTCAAATTTACTTTATTTAGTAAAAAAAAAAAAAAAATCAGTTTTAGTATAGAAACCAATCTGGGAATAAAAAATAAAAACAACTTACTGAGCTACTCAGCTAGGTGATGATATTTGAAATGAATAGACAAATATTGCTGATATTTATATTTCCATCCATGTTTTAAAAGGAAGTTAGCCATTATGACAATGTAGAGTATCTAATTAATCGTGTCGACACCTACCACTCTTGGCTTTTAAATTTCACCCGAAAAACCATGACTTTCATTTATATTACCGAGCAATTGGCGAAGGGACAATCATTACCTACTTTAAAGACTTGGTTCTGTTGCGATTGGGGTTTGAACACGCGACCTATCGCCCACGAAGTGAACTATCTTCAATGAAAGTTCCAGCGCCACTGTATTAATGAAAGTAGATAATAATCTCGGTGATAACGTAGATATTTTATGCAAGGACGTCAGACACGATGGCAAATGTAGGACTCATCCACCCTACAAAGGTAATCCGGGTTATCTCTCCTCACCTCCAAAGTGGGTTAATGAAGTTAACTTAATTCGGATCAAGTGCAGTATGAACCCAAAGTGGGTTAAAGGCCGGGAGTAACCTAGAAAAATTTACACCCCTACAGCAATTAAGCATATATGGCAAGAGGGCAGGGCTTAGCAGTGTTATCAGAATAAGCAGCAGTTTGATGCTTGACTCTACACGTGCTCTGTAGCAGACGATATTTTGAACAGGGAGACTGGCATGATTTATCAAAATAAACTAGTTTTCCCGCATTTTTCTACCACTCTGCTGGATCTGTGAGGCACTGAAAGGATAGGTTTTTACTTTAACAAAACTTCACCCTAGGAATTACAAAATGAATTCATCATTGTTTTATCCATGTCTTTTAAAACATGTAGTTTTTCGATAATATACACAAAATATTGGTATATATGATATAATAATACTTATGATTTTCCTCTTGGTACCTTTCAATTATGAGAAGAATTTGGGGGGAAATTGTAGCTGTGCAATGGAGGACATGTGCATTGAAGGATTATTAAGAAACACTTTGTCCATTATAATATTTGGAGACCTACTATCTGTGATTGTCTCTTTTGACATTGTAATGTTCACACATAAGAGTCCAGATTGAGAGTAATTTTAAAGTGATGGTTGATCAATTGGACATTTGTCATCATTGGTGAGAGACAATGGGAGTTACACAACTGGCCTAGGAGATTGTTGCTTAATCAGACAAACATCATGCTTTACATTATTCTAGAAAAGGTACCAGCAATCCTGCAAAACTCTGAAACAGCGATCAGACTGAACAGTCCTAATGAGTTATTTTTATAAAGTTAACAAATTTTTTAAAGGATTGTGATTATATATAATTAAAAAATAAAATCTGGATTTACCAATGATATATGAGTAAGTACTTTTTTTCCACGTTATACAGTGATTTGATTACATGTTTCCTTTGGTGCAACCCCCCTTATCTAGAACTAGACAAGCATGCTCGTGCAATATGTGAGTCAACATCCGGTGTAAACAATAACAAAAAATAATCACACCCACAAACTGCCAATCTCTAGTTTGAAATACAAATTTAGTCCTGCTTCAGATTTTTTAGGCCAAAATTAAAACTTCATGAGAATTTATATCTAAAATAGATATGGCCAATATATGCACAGTTATGAGGGGAACAAGCATACCCATTTTAAAATTTCAGTACAACAACTTAATCTTTATTTTTGCAAAATAAGTGCTGCAACCTGAATGTGACCAGAAAATTCATATATTCCACCATTTTCACCGATTGGCTGCTTTTATACCCAATTGCCGGCCTTTAAGTTGCTGCAGTTGCTATAATGCATAGGTGAATGATTTTATTGTTCTTGATGAACTATCCACAAGTACATGTATCATAACATTGAAATACGTAAAGTCGATGTTAACTTTACATATTTTTAAGCGGATGAAGGGTATTCGCCCTTTTCGAACCACAGTGAGTTAAGTTAACTCATATGATAGTAGAATTGTAAACACAAAGTGGGTTAAATATTTTGAGTTACGTTAATCCAGGTTAATTTAACCCCTGTGTAAGCCGACTTTTACAAGCTATGGAGAGTTGTACATATCCGTCTGTATGTTCCAGCTGCGAACGTGAAAACACGAGTACTTTCCGTACTTTGATTTCATATTCAAAAATTGCGTTGAAATGAGAAATGGTAAATATAGTCAGTACATATATCTGTATGTTAATATGTATTTGTAAATGATTAAGTATGGCATTATTTTTTTCCTGTCGTGTTGTATACAGTGATTACAAATAAAATTTATTGTAATGAAATGGCTTGTGTTATGGTTAATGATACATTTCATGGCAATTAACTATCTCCAGATGACCTTAGACTTTATTCGATGTAAATATTTTCATGGTTCATTGAACTGCAGGTAGTTTGATTAGGTTACCTGGTTATTGGCAAGTATTCACTTTCAAATCCGATTCAATTTATCTTCGTATTGCAACATAGAGAAAATATACATATACACACAATGTTAAACAAAGTATATAATGCAATGCAAGAGCGAACAGTTTATTTCGTTTTAACCGGCAAAGGTAATTTTCTTGTTAATTATATTTATAAGTTTGTAAAGGTTACTCTACATCTACATGCATTGTATATACATGTACCTTTTTACACGGTGGGACGAGTTCGTCTTACGAGTGTTTGCCAGGGTATCTTGAAGTTGATATCCAATTTTCGCTTGTGCAATCTATAAGGTAAGTATTTTTCTGATTAAGTTTAATGTAGGTGTAATTTTCTATAAGTGATATCGTCATTCTTCACCCATTAGCAGTCTAAACTTTTATATTTAAACTGATATAACTGATGTATCTGATATAACTGATGCCAATGCAAAATAGAAAACAACTCTGTAATCTGGGTAAAAAAAATTAAAAAGTGCTTTACTTTTACGATCTAGCCAAACTATCATCTAATATATATGTTATGTAAACATGACTTATTACTCTCTCCATGTATGACCATCCTCTAATATTCACTCCACTTTTCATACTGTATACATCTATTTTGTTATACTCTGTAATTGAATATGTATTATGCTGATGAGCCGTAAGGCTTAAAGCCAATAAACTATACAATACAATACCTTAAAAAATACCTAGGAGCTTGAGTAATTAAAATACCTGTATGAGCACGTTGATTTGCCAAGATAACTGTAGTATGTTTCAAGTATAATTATATGTATATTTTATCTTTTTATTAAACAAATTTAAGTGAATAATTAATGATAAAATGAATTACATTATATAGGGTTACTATATCTCCTCTCACAGTGAATAATGATAAAACAAATGTACAATAAGGTGTGCGCAATTCTGCGAATTAATGCCAAGATTGCAATGATGCAATTTATTTTTTATCAAACCCATATAGTACCCACCCTAACACCCGCATCCCCGATCCAGTGATCAGTTTTCCCCGGCAACGAAATATATCTAGTGATGTGTCTAATCTTCTATGGAGCTCTAGGCTAAATTAACAAAAACTCAAATAATTATTTGAAGATATCATCAATTTGATTATTATGAGTATCAATTGAATCGACGAGAGCAATAATTGATTTGATGCGCGCATCAATGTGGTGGAATTATTGCTTGCTATACTTCATTTCGAGCTCGGTATAAATAATTTGATGATCTCTGTATTCAATTTAAGATACCTTTAATTATTTACAACGACTTTGTAGAATGAATTAATATGCACATCAATTCTTTTAAAGAGAGCAACAATTCAATTAAAGAAATCATTAATTCAATTGTGGATACACATGTATATTGAATTGAAGATGTCTCTAATGTATATAGCTGCTCTATCTATATAAATCATAATTCGCATCAATTGAATTAATGATATCATCAATTCATTTGAAAAGAGCAACAATTCAATTATAACTCACCAGCAGAATAATTAAAGTTATTAATTTAATCAATGCGCGTAATGAGTCAGAAATGAAGATATCATTAATATTTAAAAGGGTCTTTAATTGAAATATTGTCTGCATCAAATGAATTGCTGGTATCTTCAAATGATTAGAGATATCTTCAATTATTTGAGATTATGTTTAATCTAAGAGCTTCATAGACTTCGACTCAAAATGCAGTGGTAGCGAACCACTTCCGCTAGCTGCACTTTGTCAAATCCTCTAGTTGCACTATTTCAAATCTTATTTATGCAATGCAACTTGAAATTGTGTCAACCTGTTTTATGAATGGAGATTGATTTATTCTCTAGCCTGTTTCTCTGGCTTCCCATAATGCTCCACAAACTAAGCATTGAGGGGAGGCCGGCGAAAACAGGTTTGTGTTCACATCAACCTTTGTCTGGATCACGGAAATGACGATTTTGATACTTCTTCAAGACAACATTCTCATTTGATGTAACTGAGGACATTTTAGTCTCTTAATGTGGGGGCAAAGGAAACACGTGACTTTACATGTGTGTGATCAATGTAAACAGAGGAAATTCGTGTCGGATGTGTCCCAGCCGCATAAATTGGGTCTTGTATCGGAACAACGAGGTTTCCCGAGATTTTATCGGCGGAAACTCTTGTACAGATCACATTGATCTGTTTTTCCCCATCTTATTCCCAGTTCTCTTGTGTCCTTTTTCTGTATACCTGTACATAAGCAAATTATTTAAATACTTCAACGCACATATACACTAAAATGACAAAGAAAGCATCGTGTTCTTCAATGGAGACAAGCATTTATAGACTTATAAAAGAACATACGTTGAACGGAAGGGAATTCGAAATTGGAACTCTTTTGTTTTAAATTTAAGGTCGACCTTGTTAAACTGCGACACCCAGCAAGACGTCATCCGGATTCTATCTAGTGAGAAAGCCACTCATTTTGTAAATAAAAATGCATTTCTTTAAAGGAACATGGACACAATTTGAGTTGAAAGTTTTCAAATTTTATTTTCCCATCTTTATTGTTTAGAATGCTTAACTGAAGTATTTCTAATGGTCAACCAAATTTGAATATCTATTGCTGATTTACAACTGAGTTAAATGTACAACACACACAATTCCTAGTTATGTAAACAAGACTCATGCCATGTTTTTGTTTACATATAGATTGCTTAATAGAAAATAGCATGTTTAAAACAAAATGAGATGTGCCAAACACTAGAAACTATTTAATTGTATTCAGAATTAACTTGTAAATTGAGAAAATCTGCTTTAAACGAAACTTTTACTAGTATATTTAACCTACATGTATGTAAACAAAAACATGGCACGGGCCTTTTTTTACATAACAAAGAATTGTGAGCTCTGTATCTCGCATGTACCTCGGCAACTGACATTCAGATTTTTGTTGACCATTAAAAATACCTTAGTTAAGCATTCTAAACATTAAAAATGGAAAAATAAAATTTTGAAAATTTTCAGCTCAAATCGTGACCATGCCCCTTTAATTAAAGTCACAAGGTTATAGAATGGTATATGCCAGCAAATCACTTGCATTGCTGTTAAGAAATTGTTGAATACTTTGATGTAAGAAGTACATATATATATATATACATGTATATATTTCGAGTAAAATTAGAAACTGTACAAAAATAATAATAAAGAGACACTTCCAATTGCATATTCAAAGCATTCATCAAATATGTTTATTATTTGATTGTAACTAACGTATTCATGTAGGCGATTTGATACTTTATATAACGAGTGAGTACTATGAAGATCCTGTATATGAATAACTTATAGATAGTGTGATCTGAGTCAAAACACGCATTTGCAGCCTTTACATGTGTAATAAAACGTTTAAAGGGTCATCAGGTCAACAGTGGTTTGAGTTAACCTGGGTTAGTTTAATCAGGATTAACTTAACCCGCATTGTGTTCAAACTGCAATTTCCTGCTGGTGAACTCGCCCAGGAAAAGAATCTGTAAATATTGATACTATTGATTTCAATATCGTAGTTTCTGCCGAAATGTTGTACCTTGATTCAGTCTTAATGGGCCTTATAGTAATAACAGCTACTTAACCCGCTTTACATGCATGTTACAACTGACCCAGGTTAACGACTTGTGAGTTAATTAACCTAATACCTGGGAAAACTCGAGTTAACATTGAGGTGTGAATTGACCCTTAAAGTTGCCATGTCTTTGTTAAAGGAAGGTTTGTGTGCGCCGTGTGACACAGGGCATGCAGAAGCCTGACGACAAAATATGATTGCACATGATCATCAATGGGAATTGTACATGGTCATCAACGGACTTCTGATTTGTATATTGGACATGATCATCAACGGGCACCTGCATGACCTGTATAGTACACCTGGTCATCAACGGCCTTCTGCTGATTTGTACGTTGCAGGATGTTTGTATAAGGTTAAAGTGCCGTAATCCAACGGGTGTCGGATAAATTCTCCTCTAAAGAGAGAAGGGTAGATTTCTGTACGTGTCAGCGATGGCATACTATAAAACCTGGCCTGGCCCCATTGGCCTGGCCTGGCCTCAAAATTGGCCTGGCCCCAATTTTGGCCTCTAATTATGCTCCATCCCAAATTTTGGCCTGGCCTCAAAAGTTGGCCTGGCCTCAAATTTGGCCTCTAAAAAAATTTTTGGCCTCAACCAAAAAATTTTTTTTATTCAAAATTTTGATCGAATTCATTGATTTATTATTGGTTTAAGTTTTTCAGTCATGTAGCAGATAAATGATATGTTTCTGTTGTTTTGTAAATGTGCACTTTAAAATAACCATGAACTACCACCAATCTGATTGATTTTATTGAATATCTATTGATCAGTTTATTGATCAAATCATTTTCTTTTCACTTCATATCTGTATGTACTAGTACACTCCAAAAACGTATACACAACTAATGAAACGATTGGCGTATTGATTTGTTTCTTCAGAATTATGATTGATTTCATTGATTTATTATTGGTTTTGTATTTTCAAAATTGTTGAACATGAATGATATGTTTCTGTTGTTTTGTGAATGTGCACATTAAAATGATCATGAACTACCACCAATCTGATTGATTTTATTGAATATATATTGATCAATTTATTGATTAAGCAATTTTTCCCATCCTAACTTATGCACTATTATACAGCAAAAAAAGTATACCGAACTAATGGAATTATTGGCTTATTGATTTTTTCTGAATTATGATTGATTTCATTGTTTTATTATTGGTTTTGAATTTTCAAAATTGATATCTTTGTGTTGTTTTGTAAATATGCACATTGAAAACTCTCATTTTACTAATTATCCACTTCACTTATTGATAATGAATTTAAAAAACAAATTCACACTAGTTTAATGATGAATCATCACACTTCACTCACTGCAATGTAACGTACTGCCTTTACTCTCATTGATAAGAACAATGAGTTTGATATCTAGGTATAAAAATACTACCATAAATCATACAGATTGAAACTACAACTTTGATAAATTAAGGATATTCATATCGGCTTGGGGTAATTTATGGAGTGGAGCGGAGTGGAATCGTGGAGTCATGGAGAGGAGTCTCTGTGCTTCATAACTTTACTATCCCCCAACTGTCACTCTTTATTTTAGAGTAATGTAACTCAACACCCTCATCCATAGCCTAGGTCACGCAAGCCGTTTGACTTCCCACTCCATTGACAAACGTGTAGGTGACCTAGACTACCTCATCCGGTACAAATAGGTGTAATTTGGTTCAATCTGTTTGTTCTACTTTAGTTGCATACACATCTGTCAAAGCCCCTTCATCCAAGGGAGAACAATTTTCTGTCACAAGCGCCAAGAATGAGGTCAAATTTATGACCTGCAATGTCAGATAATCACTTCATCATTTTAACACTGTGCATTGCATGGCCTTGGCAATGGCATTTCCTATTCATGTGTTTTTATTAAAATAGCTGAGGATTTTTTAAAATCAATTATAGATACATTGTTCATTTAGGGTAAAGTATAGATAAATGAACACTAAAACACAAATCTAAAATCCTTAGTTCTTTGACTATTATCATTATGCTAGCAAACATTTCACTGTGTTTATTTTGATTTTTTGAAAATGTCATTTATCATGCTTTGGAATTTAAACAAGTAACACTAAATGTGTGGTATCTGCTCATTGAAAACATTAAGACCACATGCTCTGTTCTGAATGTGCGCTGATCTTAAAATCGAATTCATCATAATGACAACACAATTGTAATACTTTTATAAAATTGCTATCAAATTGAATTCTATTGAATACAAAAAATATCATTAAATCAATCATTTCATCAGTATACTTTTTGATGTATGTTACACTCACAAATTGAACACAATTTAATAATTTCCATCAATTTATTCCATGAGTGTAGCATTGAAATTATATTGGAAGACTGACTAAATTTTTGCTTACAATACTCTATATAGTGCAAATTTACAAAGTTCCCACGGACAAGATGTGAGTCAATTAACTTTAACATTGATAAGGTGACAAGCTTAATAATTATACAGAGACAAAAGCTAGAGAGTTTCAGATTAGAATAACAAAATGGGGAGTGAGCTGTCAGAGTCAATTATGTGCAGGTGATTTAATCTATCATTGCTGAACATTCAGAAATTTGATTGAACTTTAACTATAATAGATATTAATGAAATTTTACTCTTAACAATGTACTAGTACATAAGTTAAGAAGGGAAAAGCAAATAATTTTGTCAATAACCTAATCAATGGATAATCAATAAAATCAATCAGATTTGTAGTAGTTCATGTTTATTATAATGTACATAGTAATTTTATTTCTACAACTTTGAAAAACTAAAACCAATAATAAATCAATGAAATCAATCATAATTCTGAAGAAAAAAATCAATATGCCAATTGTTTCATTAGTTGTGCAATCTGTTTTAGTGTGTACTAGTACGTACAGATATAAATTAAGGGAAAAGAAAATGATTGATTAACTGATCAACAGATTTTCAATAAAATCAATCAGATTGGTGGTAGTTCATGATTATTTTAAAATGCACATTTACAAAACAACAGAAACATATCACATATCTGCTATGACTTTGAAAAACTAAAACCAATAATAAATCAATGAAATCAATCAAAATTTTGAATTAAAAAAAAAATTGTTTTGGTTGAGGCCAACAAAATTTTTAGAGGCCAAATTTGAGGCCAGGCCAACTTTTGAGGCCAGGCCAAAATTTGGGATGGAGCATAATTAGAGGTCAAAATTGGGGCCAGGCCAATTCTGAGGCCAGGCCAGGCCAATAGGGCCAGGCCAGGTTTTATAGTATGCCGTCAGCGATATAGACAGACGCATGCATATCGTACGGACATCGGGTCCAGCTCGTGTCGTACACGCCTATAGGTGACAGAACACGTCTAAACAGCAACGAAATGATCGCTAGAATATGAATGGAAATAACCCCATGTGACCCAAGCACGTGTAGCTGTCAACAGGAATTCACATGTCAGTCAAGTTGTTATGAGTTTCGTTCGCGCGAAAATAGCAAACCGTAACCGATTTATTTTGAAAACGTTCCAGCGCATTCATTTCTTTGGAGATGTTTTAACATAATTTACGAAAACAAATATCAATCAAATCAATGTTACTTTTTTTTTTTAAACAAAACGCAAGTTTTTCAAAAATTAAGGATAATGAATTTTGAGTTTGTGTCGTTTCTTATGGCGTACAAAAGGTCAGCGACCTTTGATTCTCGCCATCTGAAGCAGACGACACAGTCGAACGAGCCGCCAACAGTCGTGTTCGACTTCACCAACCGACTAGACGTTCATCTGCTCCGTCGATCATCAGAAACTAGCGCAATCGCATGTCTATTGCTCCTCAGCCACGCGCTTCCACGCTGACGACTGAAATAATGTGCAGACGACTGATTATACCGTATTGAATAGTGCAAGATTTACATACTTTTCTTTACGTAAATTTCATATAAGTCAGTAGTAACTGATTAATCAAATGTCCATTGACAGGAACACCAGAACATATTTCCGTGTTTTGGAAGGGTGATTTCATATCAAATTTGTGGTCATGAAACCACCTTTTTTTGTGTAAAGGCAAGGATCTATATACATGTATAACGTGTATGAATCCAAAAGCCGAACAATTTACAATGAGAGTAATCAAGATTTTCTTTGCAAAATTTGAAATTTTAATTAAATTTAGCCTCGAGTTATTTCGCCCTCACAAATTGTGAAATATGATCTCTCCCCGTCTTGATTTCGCTTATCGTAGTATTTTGCTACTTTGGGTAGATGTACCTCAACTTTACATGAATTCGCCCATCTAGGATAGAGACGAATTTGGGGGAAACAAAACAGGAACAAAAATATCCATGTATTATCCTTGTTTTAAAATTCGTTTACAACTTCCCTTTTTTAGATTACCGAAGAAAATTCCATAAAACTTTTCATTTTCAGTACTGAGAGCCGAAAAGAATTCATTAATTTTTTACGTTATGAAAATTGTATTGATAAAAAAAAAACGAAATAGGAAAATCCAAAATCACTATAACCATGGGACTGTATTAAAGCTCTTTTTCCCGTCATAATGCGTTCAATTTACAGTTTTATAAATGATATATAACACAAGAAGTATTTTGAACAGCACACAACCAAACACAACACACAACCAAACACAATACACAATCAAACACAATACACAATCAAACACAATACCCAACCAAACACACCACACAACTAAACGCAACCAAACACAACACACAACCAAACACAACATACAATCAGGAACAACATACAATCAAGTACAACAGACATACACGCAGTCAAACACACTAAACAAACACATGACTCAAGACGATAAACAAATACACCATCAAATACAGAAAACAAACACGAGATACAAGTAAATGAAAACAAAGACCATGATTGTATTGGTCTTATATGACGCTGAATTTACCAGGAATCGCACACAGTAAAGCACTCTCACGATCTACAGATCGAATCCCATTGTGGGCGCGTTTACCAATAGTAATTAATTTCGGTATATTTTGAGTTTTACTGATCTATCGATCTGATGCGGGCCAGATTCGAACTCGTAATTTCCCGGGTAAGGAGTAAGGGTGACGTAGACCGACATTGATATGTCTGTGATACACCTCCGACAGATGTACTAGACCCATAACATACTTGTTAACTTACAGACGCAAATAATTGTCTCCTTTTTCATGAGCAAGGGTATCAAATACGAACACATATAGGCCTAAACATATGTGAATGCATTGATTGCCATTTTTAAAAGAACGGGTATGTACATGTATATGACAAGAAGGTCCGTATACTGACAGGTGCGAGCACATCCTCTTAAATGTTATTTACCGTGTGCCGACTCTTAATAAGATTTACTCACTTATCTAGCTCCACCCCTTGATCCGAGTCTTGACACGTGTTACAGCCCATTAAATGATCAATTTACTTCATTAAACTTATAATTAGGGACTTTATTCACAACAACCATTGTGCGTTTTACAGGATGTCCCCTTTTGATCAATTTCCCAATCAAACTTAATGGTTACCAGACTACTTCAATTACAAGAAATACATCTATATAAATTCTCTTAAATTGCTCGTCCTATGGTGGGATGAAAAGACAAATAATCTGTCGGTGTACTTGTATGAGTATTATTGAAGTGCAATATATACTTATGATTAAAAGTAAAACTTAACTCATCTCCAATATCATCTTATCAGTCGATATCAGTGTTGGTTTTTCTGTCGGACTGTTATATTGAATTTACTGTGTGGGAGGTTACGACAATAGCAGATATATGATATGACAACTTGTGACGATAGGACAACTTGTGACGAATGACAACTTGTGACGATATGAGAACTTGTGACGTTATGACAACTTGTGACGAATGACAACTTGTGACGATATGAGAACTTATGACAACTTGTGACGTTATGACAACTTGTGATGATATGACAACTTGTGACGAATGACAACTTGTGACGATATGAGAACTTGTGCTTGTTTGTTTTGATGTTTTCCGCCACACTCAACAATTTTTCAGTTATCTGGTGGCGCCCAGTTTTTATTGGTGGAAGAGAGAACCCAGCTACAATGTACCTGGGAAGAGACTTTCTCGCTTACCGGCGCGAGCGGGATTCGAACCCGCGCCGACCAGAGGTGAGATGCCGTGTGATTTTGAGCGCGATTCTCTAACCACTCGGCCACGGAGGCCCCTTGAGAACATGTGACAATAAAGCAATATACGACAGCGCGTGAGAGTAGGACAGTTTATAGATTGTGTATATAACCTTCTTCTTTTAGAATTTATTAAAAGAGATGTTGTCAGGTCACAACTTTGACGAGATGGGAGCCTTAAGGATAACTTTTTCCACATTATCACCATGGTGAGACCGATGTTATTCATGTGAGACAACCTTGACCTTACACGGCTAAGACGTCATTGATAATGATGTCATGCATTTTCTATAATTTACGTTCTATGGTGAAGTAAAATTTTATTTTGTATTGGATTCCTCAAATTTCGATTTGATATTGGTTTTCATTTAGGGTCAGTCTCGTATGGGATAGGGGAAGTCCGAATTGCGAATCTTATCCCCTCGGTGGAATTTCGTAATCCCCGCTTGTACTTATGAAGGATTTTATCATCTGTCTGTCCACCAGTCTGTCAGTCCACTTTAAATATGTGTGTTGCTTATATGAAGGTCATTTAATACATGCAATTGTCACCGATGCCCTCGCACACTGATGTCATTACAGGCAACACGTGCATTCACTCATTTACCGTCACCCAGTGTATCAACAGAATTGGTGATTTTAAACATTGTAACTGAATGTGAATGGTAATAGGCATTCAAAGAGCCACATCGAATACAGGGCCAAAATCATAAGGAGTGTAAAATTACGTCGGTACATCGCTATATATGGCGGTTAATACGATGTATCGATGCATGAAGTAAGATATCGATTATTTTCCAAAATTCCCGGAAATATTAAATACTTTCGTTTTGGTTTTAAATCATAGCATTTAAAACATGGTGTAGAGCAATCTGACTAAAGTACAGACCTATATTATTATATATTATATATATAATAATATAGGTCTGTACTTTAGTCAGATTGGGTGTAGCGACATGTAAGATGGCTTTAATCTTCAATACCTGTCAGTGAATACAATTTAGGCCTGCTTGAAGAAGCTGTATATTGCTGATAAATGATAAACTAGGTTAAGAAAAGAGTTGATAATTTATGTTTCTATTTTGTGTCCTTGAATGCATATCTTTATTTTCATAAAATTTTGATACTAAAAATCCTAATCCTGGCAAATATTGTAAAAAAAAAAATGACAGATTTGAAAAACAAGCTGCCTGTTGAGTGCTGGATAAACAGCGTGTCGATTTATGTGCAGTGTTGTCGTGATCCTCACATCATTAGTGATGTAAAAATGTGTTGTTCTTGACCCCTGAGCGTGTTTTAGCTTTCAGCGACAAGTCAGCGAAAAAAGAGAAACGTGTGATGAAAAATTGAAGTAAAACGCGTGCAAGAATCCTTCTAATTTTCGGAAAATTTGTACTTTACCGTAAACCGAATTACACATTCTAAAAAAAGATAAAGATTTTATCTATTCTAAATTGATGTATATAACTGCTACATGAAATATGATGAAATATTCTTTTTACTTCGTGCTTGATATCAATTTATCAGTTCACAGATTTCAAGATGAAACAGGTCGTCATTGTAGCATTCCAAAAAATGAGCAAACCTGCAAACAGCTTTACACCTAATGAGATGAAAGATGAAGAACACGAAGAACTGTGACACATTCAACAAAGAGAAGTTTTATCTAAATGGATATTTAGATATAATCTGTCTGAGAAAGAAAAACTTTCTAGATATGAAATTGTGAAGATGTTGAGATTTTCAACAGTCTGGGCAGGTTCCGTAATGATACGTGCGCTAGAGGGATCTTTAATTAAGTGTTAGCGTATGTTAATTACCGATGCCATAACATTGATATCTAATTATGTGTTATTGCATGCTAATTCCTTATGCTACAACATTGATATTTAATTAAGTGTTCTTGTATAATTCCTGATATTACAATGTTGATATTTCATAAAGTGTTCTTGTATAATTCCTGATATTGCAACATTGATATTCATTTATGTGCTATTATATTCTCATCCCTCATACTATAACATTGACTTTCAATAGATTCAATCAAGGTGAAGATAACGAACAGCGATCAATCTCATAACTCCTATAAGCAATACATAATAGTTGGGTAAACACAGAGGTGGGATCAGATGTCCAGGAGGAGCAAGCATCCCCCGTCGACCGGTCACACCCGCCGTGATTCCCACATCTTGACCAGGCAAACGGAGTTATCCGTAGTCAAAATCAGTGAGCCAAGAACGGCCTAACAATCGGTATGAAACAAGTCAGACAGCATTTGACCCAATGCGAGGTTGCATTGGCAAACTAGATTGCCATAACGACCATAGAATTTGCGAAATGTCGACTTTAAATAAGACTGTTGAACCCCCCGCACCATCAACTTGTTTCATAGTAGCCTGTCTCGATTTAAAAACTTATCTTACGCAGAACACGCTCTTGCGTATCAGTTGAGAGATATAAACACCATATGTAGGTGATAAGCATACTATATCAAATAAATTAAAGTTATTGCCGAGTTTATGAATTTTTTCATTTTATTTTTGCAATTTTATGCCTACTTCATGCTCCTTTTGAATAAAACAAAGCACTTCATGCTCCTTTTGTATAAAACAAAGCACTTCATGCTCCTTTTGTATAAAACAAAGCACTTCATGCTCCTTTTGTATAAAACAAAGCACTTCATGCTCCTTTTGTATAAAACAAAGCAATTTTGGATCAAAGTAAACGTAGTTGGGTTTGCTTATATATTCCTTATCTAAATGACTCCTACTGAAATCATCCACATTCTGGGCCAGATGACTGTAGAAGTTGTACCTGCTTCTTTATTATGTATTATTGCTGTCTCGTTCTATTACTGAAACAAGCGATCAGACTCCTTCTCTCTATTCATAAATCAGCGGATGATGTTTATACCTGTAGATAACTTTGACGACATCAGTGTAATGTAATCATAGGATTATAACTACAGTATGACGTCACAATACCAAACTAAAGGAACACAAAACTTTCGAGAAGGTTTGAAATTAATGCAATCGCGTAAATTACATTCACAAGGAACATACATGATTAACATTGATCTATTTTTGCACTGTGAATTTTAAAACATTTAACTTTAAAAAAAAAAAAAAGAATCATAAAGTGCATACGAAATCAATGCCGTTGAAGGTGTCAGAGGAATGTTGCTACATGTAGAGGTACCCAGGGATTAGCTAGACAGTAGACACCCCCCTGAAGTCTGCCGACCCACGTGACTCGTCGCATTCTTCACAGCGCCATAATTACATCTACCTATATAATGGGTAAACATGATATCCTGCGATCGGATTCATTCATCCACTCTTTTAACAGTCTACTATAATTTTAAATGGAACGGTGCTCGTTTTTCCAACTGAATTAATTATGGTTAATTTTATTTTTGTAAAGTCATCATGAAATTCCAATGCAGGCAAATTTTAATTTTGCCATCTGTGGTCAACCTTCAATGTAAATATATCATATAAATAACAGGACGGTAAACTATGTGTCTTTTTTTTTAGAATCCTAATGCTTTGATCGAGCGCACAATAGTAAAAATCATTCTAGTTACGTAATTTGATGAAAACCCCTAATGGTTGAATGCTGACGTGCTCCGATATCAAGTTTGTTGTTCATTTTTCTATAATGAAGAACCACATATTTCTGTTGTTGTTTATTTTGTTACGGCTGTGAGTTGGTTGGTTGAATACTGTTTAACGTCCCTCTCGAGAATTTTTCACTCATATGGAGACGTCACCATTGCCTGTGAAGGGCTGCAAAATTTAGGCCTATGTTCAGCGCTTACGGCCTTTGAGCATCGAGGGATATTTATTGTGTCACACCTGCTGTGACACGGGGCTTTGGTTTTTGCGATCTCATTTGAAGGACCGCCCCCATTTAGTCGCCTCTTATTACAGCAAGGGATACTTGCCTACTCTAACCCAGATCCCCACGGCTGTGAGGCTTTGGTTCTTGTTGATGTCTCCCGTAAACTGAGGTTGTTTCCAATGCTTTTTTTCTTTTGCTGACGTTGATGTGGATTTGTTGTTGTTTTTTGTGATGTTAGTGTTGTTCCATTGTTGGTTTTGTGTATGCTGATCTCGCTGGGTTTGTTCATACCTGGTGTTGTTTTTTATCACGCTGGTGTTTTGTTTATTACGATGCTGTTTTTTTATACCCCCCGCAACAAGTTGGGGGGGGGGGGGGGTATACTGGAATCGGGTTGTCCGTCTGTCTGTCCGTCCGTCTGTAGACGCAATGGTTTCCGGGCTCTAAAGCGTTATCCTTTCCACCTACCGTCACCATATCATATATATGGACTACCCATGGGATGAAGATGTTCCCTATCGATTTTGGGGTCAAAAGGTCAAAGGTCAAGCGCACTGGACATTGAAGTAGCAATATGGTTTCCGGGCTCTAAAGCGTTATCCTTTCCACCTACAGTCACCATCTCATACATATGGACTACCCATGGGATGAAGATGTTCCCTATCGATTTTGGGGTCAAAAGGTCAAAGGTCAAGCGCACTGGACATCAAAGTAGCAATATGGTTTCCATTTAAATTCTTTAACGGCTTCTTTCATCGCATGGAGATGCTGTGTTCCTAGATACCTTTTGGATCATAATACTGAAGTTTTACCTATTACCAACACCCTTTGGGAGATTGGGGTAAGCGGGGGGTATTCTTAGTGAGCATTGCTCACAGTACCTCTTGTTTCATTACGTAACTGTTGTCTTTTCTTACGTTGGTATTCTTTCCATCACTGCTGTCGTTTTTAGCTCACCTGAGCTAAAAGGTCAAGTGAGCTTTTCTGATCACCCGTATTCCGGCGTCCGTCCGTCTGTCCGTCCGTCTGTCTGTCCGTCTGTAAACTTTCACATTTTCAACTTCTCAACAACCACTGGGCCAATTTCAACCAAAGTTGGCACAAAACATCCTTAGGTAAAGGGAATTCGAAATTGTTAAAATAAAGGGCCAGGCCACCTTCCAAGGGGAGATAATCAAGAAAAGGTAAAAATAGGGTAGGGTCATTAAAAAATCTTCTTCTCAAGAACCACTGGGCCAGAAAAGCTGAGATTTATATGAAAGCTTCCTTATATAATGCAGATTCTAAATTGTTAAAATCATGGCCCCCGGGGGTCGGATGGGGCCACAATAGGGGGTCAAAGTTTTACATACAAATATATAGGGAAAATCTTTAAAAATCTTCTTCTCAAGAACCACTGAGCCAGAAAAGCTGAGATTTATATGAAAGCTTCCTTATATAATGCAGATTCTAAATTGTTAAAATCATGGCCCCCGGGGGTCGGATGGGGCCACAATAGGGGACCAAAGTTTTACATACAAATATATAGGAAAAATCTTTAAAAATCTTCTTCTCAAGAACCATTAAGCCAGAAAAGCTGAGATTTATATGAAAGCTTCCTTATATAATGCAGATTCTAAATTGTTAAAATCATGGCCCTCGGGGGTCGGATGGGGTCACAATAGGGGGTCAAAGTTTTACATACAAATATATAGGAAAAATCTTTAAAAATCTTCTTCTCAAGAACCACTGAGCCAGAAAAGCTGAGATTTATATGAAAGTTTCTTTATATAATGCAGATTCTAAATTGTTAAAATCATGGCCCCCGGGGGTCGGATGGGGCCACAATAGGGGGTCAAAGTTTTACATACAAATATATAGGGAAAATCTTTAAAAATCTTCTTCTCAAGAACCACTGAGCCAGAAAAGCTGAGATTTATATGAAAGCTTCCTTATATAATGCAGATTCTAAATTGTTAAAATCATGGCCCCCGGGGGTCGGATGGGGCCACAATAGGGGACCAAAGTTTTACATACAAATATATAGGAAAAATCTTTAAAAATCTTCTTCTCAAGAACCACTAAGCCAGAAAAGCTGAGATTTATATGAAAGCTTCCTTATATAATGCAGATTCTAAATTGTTAAAATCATGGCCCCCGGGGGTCGGATGGGGTCACAATAGGGGGTCAAAGTTTTACATACAAATATATAGGAAAAATCTTTAAAAATCTTCTTCTCAAGAACCACTGAGCCAGAAAAGCTGAGATTTATATGAAAGTTTCTTTATATAATGCAGATTCTAAATTGTTAAAATCATGGCCCCCGGGGGTCGGATGGGGCCACAATAGGGGATCAAAGTTTTACATACAAATGTATAGGGAAAATCTTTAAAACTCTTCTTCTCAAGAACCACTGAGCCAGAAAAGCTGAGATTTATATGAAAGCTTCCTTATATAATGCAGATTCTAAATTGTTAAAATCATGGCCCCCGGGGGTCGGATGGGGCCACAATAGGGGGTCAAAGTTTTACATACAAATATATAGGGAAAATCTTTAAAAATCTTCTTCTCAAGAACCACTGAGCCAGAAAAGCTGAGATTTATATGAAAGCTTCCTTATATAATGCAGATTCTGAATTGTTAAAATCATGGCCCCCAGGGATCGGATGGGGCCACAATAGGGGGTCAAAAGGTAAAAAAAAAATTCTTCTTTTTTTTTCGTTTTTTTTTTGTTGATATAGTGCAGATTCAAGTTTGTTAAAATCATGGCCCCCGGGGATCGGATGGGGCCACAATAGGGGGTCAAAATGTCCAAAAAAAAATTTTTTTTTTTTTTTTTTTTTTTTTTTATATATAGTGCAGATTCAAGTTTGTTAAAATCATGGACCCCGGGGATTGGATGGGGCCTCAAGGGGGGCATAAAAGTTTTACATACAAATTTATAGGAAAAATCTTTTAAAATCTTCTTCTCAAGAACCACTGAGCCAGAAAAGCTGAGGTTTATATGAAAGCTTCCTGATATAGTGCAGATTATAAATTGTTAAGATCATGGCCCCCGGGGGTCGGATGGGGCCACAATAGGGGGTCAAAGTTTTACATACAAATATATAGGAAAAATCTTTAAAAATCTTCTTCCCAGAACCACTAAACCAGAAAAGCTGAGATTTATATGAAAGCTTTCTGATATAGTGCAGATTCAGGTTTGTTAAAATCATGCCCCCCCCCCCCCCCCGGGGTAGGATGGGGCCACAATAGGGGATCAAAGTTTTACATACAAATATAGGGACAATCTTTAAAAATCTTCTTCTCAAGAACCATTGGGCCAAAGAAGTTCACATTTACATGAAAGCTTTCTGACATAGTGTAGATTCAAGTTTGCAAAAACCATGGCCTCCAGGGGAAGGTTTGGGGCCATAATAAGGAATACGGTTTTACATGCAAATAGATATGGAAAATCTTCTGATATGGACCAAGGTGACTCAGGTGAGCGATGTGGCCCATGGGCCTCTTGTTTATGATATTTATCATGTATTGTTTCCATAGGTAATTTTGTTTTTACTGATCTTTGTGTCATGTTGGTGTCACTTCCATTTCTAATGTTGTTTTACACGATGTTGATGTTGTTTCCATTGCAAAAATGTTGTTTTCACTTATATTGATAGTTTTGTTTTGATGTTAGCATTCTTTACATTGCAAACGCTATTTCTCCTGATGTTGGTGGGTTGTTTAAATGGTGTTGATCTTGTTTTTATTGTCAATGTTGTTTTTGCTTATATTTATGTTTTTTTTTATGAATATGATCTTGCTTTTATTGCTAATGTTGTTTTCGCTGATGTTGATGGGTTTTCCATTGCTTAGTATGTTGGGTTTTTTTTTTGGTGATATTTTGACGACAGTTCCAATAATGTCAAATTGATTAATCTAACCTTTAAAACATTGTCTAACTTTAGATACTTACCTCACTGAAAGGCAATTTTGCAAAGTTTACGCTCTTTGGAACATCCATATCGATAGAATGCTCAAAGGGGGAGGGGGTTCCGGAAATGACGTAACGTTTCAAAACACCAGACTCATCGATTAGGATATACTGTCGAAAATATGTCATGACACCTTACAAATTGTACCTGTTATGCATGGAAATATACGCTACATATTTTGTCATCTTTTTTAGCTTATAATTCATTAGTCATAATTGATTTAATTAACTATATTTTCATTCACAATGATGCTTGCTTCCTTACATCAGTTCGCTTTCCATGTTAAACAAATATTTTTAAAAATATGTGAATTGATACATTTTTCAGTAAGGATATAATAAATGAAAAAAATATGATCAAATGTGGTATATTCACTTTTCTACCAAACCTAGGGAAGCCTTTTTTTTTTTTTTTTAGTTGTACATCAAAAACGATCTTTCGTAGTAAGCTCACCATAGCTATTACTTCACTGAATAAGAGTTTAATACCTTTTATGTCATATTTCAGTTATCAATTTTTGATCCCCCATTGAAATTCCATTTTGGCCCCACTGGAAATGATTTTGAATCCTCAATATGTAAGAAATATACTGCATAAATTTTGTGAATTTGGGACTGGTTGTTTTTGAGAAGATCTTTTTAAGACACCCATTCTTCATGTGTTATGGTCTCCCCTTGGAAAGGAATGAACAATTCTGGTCCCCATTACCTAAAGATGCGTTGCGCCAATTTTATTTGAAAATGGCCAAATAGCCGTGGAAACAGTAAAAAAAATTAGACCGACGGACGGACAACGGGTGCTCAGAAATAGCTCAGATGAGCTAAAAATCAATTTCAAAATTTGTTATCTTGTAAATAACAATAGAAAGTTTGAAATTCAACGTCGGGAGAATCATTAGTTTTTCTTCTTGTTGATGGGGATGGGGGTAGTATTAAATCATTTTATTCCCAGATTTGTGATAGCCATGGTCTGTTTTAGCGGAAGTGGTTTATGGTTGTTTGTTACTTGAATTAGATATTTAAAAAAGGTTATTTAAATATTGCGAACATCAATTTTCTTTCTTTTATCTGAAGTAATTTAAAGGTAAAAATACACAACTTAATGATGACTTGCAAGAATTAATTACGAAATGAATCTAATTAAAGTAACACATTAAGCAGTTTCTTTTTGCGTATAAATGATATGATCTTGGGTATAAAAAATAGGCAGACGAAAGAAAATGAAAACGAAGGTAGACGTATGATATTTGATGATTAAACGAAATGACAGTTCGCGCAATTCACAACACGTGTGGAATTAGCCATTTAGCTCGTCTTGGTTATATAGGTTGTCAAATTCTGCACGTGATTCTTGTGAGATTTGGGGACTGCGCTTTGAAATCTACCAACAAGTGTTCATAATCTCATAATGAGCCCCACAAACTATCACCAATTGTCAGGGTAGATATCATACGATAAACAACAACAATGGGGACCATTAATCTGAACATCAGTTTTAAAATTCATAAATCATGTTTTATGCATATAAGATTATCGTGGTATTATGTCTTGTAATTTTCTTTATGACTTTAAATTCCTTAAATAATTCTAATTGACCTTGGACAGACACAGAACTGTGCGATTTCAGTAATTTATCTTCTAAATGCGTGTTGCTTATTGTGAGGACGGATAGCCGACGCACGCGACATAAGCGTGGCTAGTGTTAGTTTCTTGCAATTCTTTGCAAAAAGAAAATTGAAGTATTAAAATATCATTTTCAAATATATCACTTTACAATATATAGTATGACAGAATTTTTTGTTCAATATGACGAGAAATTAAAATTCCAGTTTTTTGTCAGCAAGCTTCGTAGCGCGACTTCGTGTGCTCCTTAAGATTTCGTTTCATTCTCGTATTTAAATGAAGATTTGAATGAGCTTTTTTCTGATGTTTATCAGCCATTCTAGAATTCCAAATTTCTCTGATTACGCATGGAGGGAGGCCATTAGGAGGAATTTTTTGAGTATATCAATGACTTGTCTCCTGCAAGCCTCCGCTCGTTTCGCCGTGTCTTCTCGCTATGTAATTTATGTATGGCCTAGTTGGATTTTAATGTATATGATTTTATGATTTAATACCCCGCAAATTACATTACAGCGCTCTTCATCACTCCAGCGAAATAGTTTATATTCTTTTCTTTCATCAAATCCGTCGATTCCAATTCATGGTTGTATAACCACTTCAGATACAGCGTGTGTATTCGTGGGGGACGGGAATTATGGTCTACATACACACACATGGAGGTGGTTTCGTGATAACTTGGTTTACCACGAGTTTTGAGTAATGGTGGCACCAAAGTACTTATTTCCCCAGTCATTGGTTGTTCCGGCATTCCAACAAGACTCTATACTCCTATAGAATAACGTGATGGATGTCTGTAGTCAAAAACTTCAACAAGTATTGAGCTTTGACAACAACCTAATGGTAAAAGGTATCAGTTGATGGGATGAAAATAGACGGAAATATCATCGTTATATTACAGAATATCAAAGTTTGAAAACATTCGTAGCCAGAGATGATTCGTAGAAATGTGGTGAAGGGTTAGGAAAAATACTGTCATCCTAGAAATGGTAATGGTCTTTTCCGGCAAAGTTATCAATCTTCTAAGTTACTATAAACCAGGAAAACTGTTCAATTTTGTCTCTTATCATTCGACCTGTGAAATTTAATAATGCTAAGCGCAATCAGTGAATACCTCAAAGCGTATTGATTTTTTCCTTGCAAATCACCATATGGAAATATTAATAAATCATTTTCACCTTTTAAACAAAATTACCACTAATCATGAATATGACCTTCCCGTTAGGAAAAATACCATACGGAACATTCCAACGTCATTGGCCCAAATTTTACATAACAAACCATTTTAGTACAATTTCATTTTATAAGATGACATTATACACTTCAAACACGGAAGTTTTTGTCAGCATTTTAATTGAATTTGTTTGCACCCAGATTCCTTTACAACAGAATGTTGCTGCTGAAAGCAATTCATGTCTGGACTGTATCATATTGCGACATCACAGTTTATATTTTTCGAAACTGTTTCCGTGATATTTTATTACGCACAAAGGGTTAAGCAGTGCATTGTGTAATAAATTGAAATCAGAGTATAAACAAACTGTCCTCACTAGTTCAGTGCAAATACTTCAGAATTACGGTATCATCGTTATCATAAACACATAGGATGTAAACAGTACTGAGAGAACAAAGAGAGCTTGCAAGCGGAATTTCTTTTAAAATATACAGGTGCAAGCAGCACAAAACTACAGAATCACTGTATATGTTCTCTAGAAATGCAAGCGGTACACAGCTTAAAAAATACTAGCAATAAATGTAAGCGGAATTACTATATACGAATGCAAACGGTACACAGCTTAAGCGTACTAGCTATATGAATTCAAGCGGTACACAGCTTTTAATTACTAGCTATAAATGTAAGCAGGATTATTAGATATGAATGCAAGCGGTACTCAGCTTAAGAATTACTAGCTATGAATGCAAGCGGTACACAGCTAAAAACAATTACTAGCTATTAATGCAAGAGGTACACAGCTTAGAAATTACTAGCTATGAATGCAAGCGTTACACAGTTTTAAAATTACTAGCTATGAATGCAAGCGTTACACAGCTTAGAAATTACTAGCTATGAATGCAAGTGTTACACAGCTTTAAAATTACTAGCTATGAATGCAAGCGGTATACAGCTTAAAAATTACCATTAGCTATGAATGCAAGCGGTACACAGTCCTGCATTAATCTATCATATCCGTCTTCAATCACCAGGGACATGTAGCATATATCATAATAAATAATGCCCTGACCATTGCGACAGGTCATGGGCAGTTACCGCGGGGGTGGCTCCACTTATTACGGCCACTGAGATCACTATACGTGGATTGGGTCAGCGTGGGTGTTCGGGTTTTGAATGGCGTAAATGAACCTATTTTAAACTAATTTTATGCATGTTGACGTAAATGGGTAAATACTGTAGAGCTCCAGCCACTTTATTTATTTTTCCGAGAAAAAAAACAACAGGAAACAGGACATCATTCAGACACTGAAATCAATCTACACGTCACTCATCTGTTAACGGTTCCTAACGAATGGTAATATACAAGCTTTTTTCACGAATGAACTTGGGTTTACCCATACACACCATGACACTTATTGCTGCATACTACATTATGACCAGGATGGACAAAAAAATCCCCAAAAAGGACAATTATGATTAGTATTTCATGTATTAGCATTTGATGATATCCCTGAAATCTCTGAAACGGAGGTTGTTTTCTAAACACCTATATGAACGTGAGAGTGAATTATCGCGTTTGCACACCAGCTCCAGGGGGACATAAAACTTTTAACTCACACTTGATCGGCTTGGGGTAATTTATGGAGTGGAGCGGAGTGGAGTCATGGAGAGGACTCTCTGTGCTTCATAACTTTACTATCCCCCACTTGATCTCAGTCTCACTTATTTGCTATATGTTTCTTCAAAAAAAAAAAGTGCGAGTTAGATAAAAAAGAAAGAAAAAATGAGGTCGTCTAAATTTTATGGCCCCGGAGTCCGAACTAATTCAATTGATTCTAGATCCCGAACTAATTTTAATTGATTGATTCTAGATCCCGAACTGATTTTGATTGATTCCAGATCCAAAAGTAATTTTAATTGATTCTAGATGAAGTCATGCTTTTGTGTATTGCTGTTGATGTTGTGTGTCTTTACGTGTTCATCCCGTGGGGATCCGGGTTAAAATAGGTCTCAGTACCCCTTGCTTGTCGTAGACGGCGACTAAATGGGGCGGCCCTTCGGATGAGACCGCAAAAACCGAGGTCCCGTGTCACAGCAGGTGTGGTACGATAAAGATCCCCCACTGCTCAAAGGCCATAAGCGCCGAGCATAGGCCAAAATTTTGCAGCCCTTCACCCGCTTTGGTGACGTCTCCATATGAGTGAAATATTCTCGAGAGGGACGATAAACAATATTCAATCAATCAATCTTTACGTGTTAAGATAATATCTATTAAAACAAGAATATCTAAAAAGCAGTCAAACGTGTTTGTGAAACACTAAGTCATCGAGCGTGGCCATGTTCAGTTGTGAACAAGATGAAATCTCTATTTTATATTGTTGAATTTTTTTTGAGACAATTGATTGTAAAGGTCAGAAGCTACCCAGAATGTACAGACAATTGTTACGGTCAGAAGATACGCAGAATTTTGAAAATTTCAAATGATGTAACATATCGTTCTGTTTACTCGAAATGTTATATCATATGATGAAACAACAAGGTAAATTTGTCATTAGAACATGAAATACACCAATAAAAAGCGTTTACATAGGATAATGTTTTTGCCATTGAATTTGTGAATAATACAAAAAATAAATGTGCTTTCATAAGAAATTTTGTGTTAAATATGGGTTTTCGAAATATTGAAACATTTACAAATACATGTACACGCAATTTTACAAATTCTTTAACAATTTCTGGGGTGTCCTCTTTCCTTAATTAAAAAAGAGACAGACCAAACAAACCAAATACAACGTGCCCAAGATCTTCTCGGGGGCATAAAGATATTGCTTGTTTTATTATAGAAGATCAACTGAGATGATATTTAAACGAGTTCACTAATTGCATTCGTTACTCATAAACCAAATAAATTTCAATTATTTCTTATATGAACAAGCCTAGGCGAGATATCACCCGGTGTTTACAAATATAGATACACAAGTTAGACGCGGAGTGAATCATGCATTTTTCTACAAGGATCCGTACAATAACAGACCACCCTCCTTAAGTCCTGACAAATGGTTACAACATTCCATCAAGTATATATCTATATATACAGCATACTTTGAAGCTGCCCATTGTGTGTACAGATGTATCACATGAGGCCTAAGTCAACACGATACAGAATACTTGTGGTCGGCCAGAATAATCGGTCAACACGACATGCGATTTATCCACGATGTTTCTAAATGATTCACATAGTTTAATTTTACATAAATATTATACAGAGAAGGCATCTAGGAACACTTAATACAAAAAAATATGCATAAGGTTGATATATATTTTTGGCTTAGTTTGGTAGTAGTAAGTACAAATATAGAATTCCTTTAAAAAGACAAGGAACTTTTCAAAATTTTATATGATGCTCAAAAGTTGAAATATATATTACCCCTGTCTATATATAACACTACACAAATTTTCCTCATTGTTTTAGACTTCAATGAAAAATTGCATAAGGTAAATTGTATTCATTTCACAGTTTGTTTGTAGAAAGTGTCGTTAAGTGCAGATATCTTGTTTGCTTGCTACTGAAGCTGAGAAACTCATAGAGAACAATCCCGCTTAGGGTCAGGCCTTAGCCAATTTGACTTTATTTCTTCTGCTGTAATCTAGCCCAGTTTCAAGCTCTTTTGGAAAATATATGAGTTATGAAACTGTGACGCTTCATGCCGGCATACTTAATTAATGAAGCGCGAAAGTTCATTTCATCATACAATTTCAAAAAATGAAATTTATTTGATATACATATTCTGCTTTCATTTTTGTCGAAATTCCCAGCCGTTAAAATAGACATATTCTATTCATCAATATTCATACGCGCATTATTCATCGCATTCATGAGGAAATGACTATCATTGCAAGTGGTAAAGATATCAAAGGCAGAAACATCGAAATATGAATATTATCTCGTATGTTCTTGGCACACTGATTTTGACTACGAATAACTCCGTTTTACCTGATCAAGATATAGGGCATTCGATTCGATGCGGGTGTGACCGGTCGACAGGGGACGCTTACTCCTCCTAGGCACCTGATCCCACTTCTGGTATATCTAGGGGTCCGTGTTTGCCCAACTCTCTATCTTGTATTGCTTATAGGAGTTATGAGATTGATCACTGTTCGTTATCTTCGCCTTTCGTGTTGAACACATGTCTAGACATCTTCGCAAGCCAAGTGTCCGATTCGCTTACTCTCATCATGAGAGTAAGCGAATCGGACACTTGGCTTGCGAAGATGATGTCTAGAGTGAATTCGAATGCTGTAGCTGATAATTAATGAAATGTGTGTCTAAGCAAAGCACAGATTTCTAAGAAAATATTTTTTCTAGATTCTTCAAGAAACAAATAATACTTGGGATCGTTTCTTCACATACAATTACTGGACATGCCATACAAAATAAACGATATAAATCGAAAGTAGCTAATTTAAAATAATTTTCATTCATTTTGCAGGATCGCTTAAAATCAATAAAATAAGGCTTTACATAGACCTTGTCTGATGACCTTCACATTCAGTAAGACTCTGGAATTTTGTGCATTTTACCATCCCTACTAGTCCATTGAAAAGAAATACACTTGATATTTTTACACAATGAATCGAAATTTCAATCTACAATGTATACGTAGTTTAACTCTGACTTTTTACGTTTAACTCTCAATACCAGTAGGAAATCAGATGATTAGAATACCTTTCTTGAAGGTTTGATCAACTTTGGATCAGAAAATCGAAATTAGTTATTTTCCTTCCAGCGACCTTCAACTTTCCGATCTAACCTTCAAACCCAACAGGGAACTAGATTCTCGATGCCATCTTGTTTACCAGGGAATTTACAAGATTTCCTCAATTAGCCTTAAACTCTTACTTTACCCTCGAAAACCAATAGTAATCCAGAGAGTTTGACTGAATTCAGGATAGAAATTTAGCTTAAATCTTATAAACAAGGGAGTTTGAAATTTTCCTTGAAGTGGCCTTGACCTTTTGAACTTCAGTCTTGAAATCCAATGGAAACAAAGGTATCTTACTCAAAGTAACATTGTTGCATGTTTGACAAAAATTTGATAATATAATTCGCTTAGATTTTGCTCACAAACCAATGGTCACAGTCCGTTAGTGACTGATTACGTCACAAGAGAATGTACCAGTTTGCAGTGCACTTGTCTGTAGGTCTATTCAGCTCAGAGTTTGAGTTTTTTTTAAGCATCCACCTCCATTTATTGAAGACCATTTGACCTTGACCTGTGACTTATTGATTCCAGAAACAAGGATTCCCCATCCCTACTTACCCTATTTTTTTGGAAATACATATGTATACGACTGAGTTGTGTAATTTATGCAGTTCTTTCAGATTAACAACCGCTTTGTAACCGGGAGGTCATGAGTTCGAGCCCCGCTCGTGCCATGGTCGCGTCAAACCAAATACGTTAAAATAGGTAGTGCAAAGACATTAAAATAGGTAGTGATTGCTCCTTCGCAAAACGCTCGACAATTAGAAGTGAGAATCAGAGGTTTTTCGGATATGACCTTAAAAACCGAAGCACCGTGTCGGGGCAGACGTTGGCATGATAAAGAACCTCACTGCTACGGCCGTAGGCGCTAAGCATACGAGCGTAGGTCTAAATTTGTGGTACATGACGTACTTCATTTACAGCTGGTGACGTCTAAATATGAGTGAAAAATTATCGACGGGACGTAAAATAATCAATCAATCAATACAACTCTCGCTGTGATCTCACGTTAAGGGGGATGTTGATGGACTCCGTTACATATTCAACATCTTTCACTGCTCGGAATATCTTATCCAACTGATTTTTACCCATAACACCATCATAGAGACCCGGCGCATTAAATGTCGTCTCACAACGTGGTGTCGATCGGGGCATTGTTTCATCTGTCGCTCGCTGTTTGTGCTCTTTATCTCTGGCTTTCATATCAAAGGTATATAATTTGTATACAAATATTCAGTGAAAATTGTTGACTCAATATATTTCATCTCGATTTTTAAACTTCCCCTAGAGATATGATTTTATCACTTGGTATATCGGTCCGCGTCTTAAGTATATTCAAACATGCGGATTTGCTTTATAAAAGAAAGTAGTAAATCCTGTGTTGACGTAGAGCCATCACAATGTACAAGACCCCTACATTGATTGATGGTATTGAGGGAATGTGTGTGAAGGACGGCAGAAAACCTCTCTTATTGTCTCAGTCCACGTCCCAAGCCAGATCGCAGTCGCCCGATATACATATGTTTGTTTTTTTCTAAAATTTAAAGAGTCTCTAGTCTGTCTGTAACTCAAAGCAAAAAAAAAAAAAAAATCTAGATCGGTCAGGGATATAGTCTGCATCCAAAACGTACTCTGCACTTTTGCCGTTTCGTCGAACTACTTATACATTATTAATGTTATCAGAGTATCAGAGAGGCGTCAGAATGTATACCCCGAAGTGTTGGCGTAGGAATACATTGGTTAATATATACATCAGCTTCTGACTGCATACTTTAAGAAGTAGAACGCTAGAACTCTATTAGAGTGTTGATTACATGAAATACTTCTAAATATCACATCGCAGATGGGAAAAGCAAATAGTCTGATTGACGACTACTTAAAAAGCTATTCTCATCGATTGTAAAGATAATATTCATGCATAGTGGGGTATCTGTAAAGTTCGCCAGGTTGCGACACTTGTTTGAGATGGATAAAATCATTTATATTTACTTAAATTATCAAATTCCATCACATGTTGATGATTGATGAACACGATGACCAAGAATTCACTGCTCGGTGTACGACAGTGAAACGAAACAACCTCAATGTCGTTCAAGGAATCCGGGAATGGGAATCACAGAGTCGCACAAAAATAACGATCGATTTATAGCTATTGGTTTGTAGACTTCCGCATGCTAATAACTGCTGTAAGAGTCTTAGTTTGACACGCTAGTACTTTTGTTTTGACAAATATAGACATCTCATTCATAAATAAGCAGAGAGAGCCCCATCCGTCATGTGTTAAACGGGCCTGTCAATTTCAATCCCCAGGTATTCTACAAACTCGGAATATGTCGGAATTCTTGCCACAATAAGTGATTCGAATTGTCATCCGTACACAGGATCATGAAACGTGCTGTTTTAATAACATACTCTGGTAACATAAAATGATTCAATTGTACTATAGGCGAACAATTTTTGTTCAAATGTAAAAGATCACTACTGTTTGTATGCGAATAACGTCCGTTTTCTGGGGGGAAATAGTGAATAGTTTTGGTGTAGTAAAGAAAAATATTTATACAAAGGAAATCCCTGTACGGTGCGGACCTTTTCTCTGATGATGGATCCCAACTGGCGAAAAGTAAGATCATAGAGATGGTGTTAAAAAGCGTGGAATCAGATATATGATTGAAGCGTATTCTTGTTCAGTTGCTCTTTGTGTAGCTGAGAAAAGCGGTTGGTGTTGCTGTGTCGTGTCAGTGTATTGCCTATCAAGGGCTCTCTATCCACCCCTTCTCCAAGGTCACCTTCACCTTATTATAAACACCATATCTGACAGACATAATGAACAGACAATACGCACGCTGATTTTATTCTGAGAAAGCTTGGCGATCCTAGATACATTCATGTATCAAGCGCGGATCCAGATATTTTTCCAATGGCGGGAGTGGGTGGATCCACTCCACGTATTTTTTTTTCTAGGGGCGGGGATGAAGTCATACAAGGGGCTTCCAGTTATATGGCGGAGTGTCCGGAAACTCGGTCTTTTCCAACAAGAGCTCAATAGAGTCGTAAGCGGTTCTACTATCGTATTTGTTGGGGAAATAGGGCTAATGTCTTTAAATTTTGTTCGATTTTAACCACTTAGACAGGAAATCAGTTTTTATTGAGGAATTAGTTATTTTCACCCCGTAGACTACCGACTGCATGGGCAGATCCAGATTTATTTTCTTAGATATATTTCCGCACATGAGGTTTGCAACACAAAGTAAATAATACCATTTTTATATAGTAAGCTTTAAGGTAAAAAAAAAAAATGAACAAAAAGAGCATACAACCCCTCTAGATTTACCACCTTTGTTAACGAATGAAGCTGCCACAGAAGAGTTTTTCTGTTGTCAATTTGACAGAGTTCGGTATCATGCTGTAGATTGGTAGTTTGACTGTGAGTAGTAGTCGACTCGGGGGCGGTATTCTGTTCCCGGGCTGGGTTTTTTTTTTTCCAAATGTTAAATCTTGATAAAGACATCAATAAGTAATACGGTACCAGGGACGGATCCAGGAATTGTGGTTTATGGGGAGCGCTACTTTATGAGGTAGTGGGTTCAGGGCGAAGCCCTAGTGGGGGTCCAGGGGGCGACGACTGCGGAAGCTCCTGTATTTTACAGATTTTATGGGGCTTGAAATATTTCTCCTATTAAGTCATTTGTACTCTTTTCTATCATTTTAATACGGTGATATTAATAAAATGACCCAAATTTTAAGGGGTTTTTGGAAAAAAGTAGGTTTTCCCAAAAAAGTAATTCAAGAAATCAAAGGATATTGTCATTTATTTCTCCGGGAGTGGAAAAAATTATTGCTTCTTTTATTGTTTAGTACATTTTCCGAAACAAGATACCGCGATTTACCTTAAATTTGAAAATTTTAGGGAGGGGGGGGGGGCGCCGGCTGCGCCCCCTCTAAATTCGCCAGTGGGTACTCTGTGAATGAAATAAAACAAAAACTTCTGTTAAATGTGCATACAAAAAAATATGGTTGTTGAGGGATATAAATGAAAATGCATGTAGTTGCAAAATACGACCCGTGTTTTTTTTACGCACTTTCCCCCCGAAATGAGCCGAATGCTGACCACGTGACTACCTTATTAGCATACCACGTCCAATTATCCACCCATTTTTTTTATTTGTACATATCTAACTACCCTGTAGTGTTTTACACGTGTTCTAGCACATTGTATATAGTCTGATATATATATAAGAAAGATGAAATCAATGTCAAAACTTACCGACGTCATTGTTTTCGTTTAGGTCATGTGTGAAGTTGGCGCGCGCAATGCATACATTATACACACAGGGCTAACCGAAGATGTCCGAGTGTTAAATTAGTCAAAACTTAACTTAAATTCAGATCCATTCCTTTCATCAGAGATGATATGAAATAATTTACGTTGCTTAAGTTATAATGTCATTATAGATAAATAATGTTAGTTTGGAAACATCTTAATTATTAATATTAGTGCGTTTTTCAGTTTTAATTTCACAGAAAATTTGCATGACATTATAAAAGAGAGGGAACTGTACACGTGGAGACTGTCGGACGTAATCCCTGCTATTAAGGACGCTTTATACATTGAAGAGTTCCGGTAAGTGTACGAGATATTTGTGCAGCAGTGATAGATCTTCAACGGGTCTGGTTTATTTTAAGTGAGATGTTTAGTCTTGTCGAACTGGCTGAGGAAAATTCTTACAAAATAAAAATGAAATGTGCTTCATGCATTAGTCTGCGTTTTGAGTAAATATTATAAAATTATTTTAGTCTGCGTTTTGGGTAAATATTATAAAATTATTTTAGTCTGCGTTTTGGGTAAATATTATAAAATTGTTTTAGACTGCGTTTTGAGTAAATATTACAAAATTATTTTAGAAATTAATATTGTTGGGTTTTTGAAAAGTGATTTAGCAAATTATCATTATTGACGCGATTTTATGGCTTATAGAAAACATCAGACTTCCTAGTGAGTTAGGAATTTTTTCTTGACACAAGAAAGCTGGTGTCCTAGCATGGAAATGTTGCATATGTCTTTAAACATATGTCCAAAAACTATATCACTATATATATGTTTAGGACACAGAGGGACGTGTAAACTTAGAAATTATCGGAGAGTGAATAACATTTTACATGTAGTAATAAGATTGGCGATATTATCAGAAATCTAACCTTAGCATTCATCATAACCTAAAGTTTGATAATCTAATGTGAAATATTTAAAACTCGCCTTTGTACAATAGTTGACCAAATGTTATCATATAAACTTAATTACTATAAAGTGCTTCGGTAATCAGAAGCACTGTCGACACAGGTACCGGGCACCAGCTGATTGGCATTAGCCGGGGGTGTTTACCTACTCCGTTGTAAGCCGTGGATTTTTTTGTTCTGTTTACCTAATATACGCTTATGAAGACGTAAACAGTGATTTACAGTTGCATTTGATCGGCGTAAGACCTCATTATTCCAGCCGTGTGACTTTTACCCTTCTAGAAGATAAATTTTGTACTAGTATTAACAAATACTTCAGACACCGGGTTGAAATGAGCTGATGAATAGATATTTGCAGTGATAATTCCTCACATAGGTACAAAAAAGTGTAACATCTGTGTGTGTGTGCGGTAGGGTTTTTTTGTCTGAAAGGAATTTTTCCCCCTATAATTTGATATCTTATTTAAAAAACATTCGATATTTTAAACATTTGATTGTGTTTTTCTCCGATTTATCATAAATTGGTTTAACGATATTGAAATGCAGATATGGTTGCCATTTGATCAGCAGCCGATGAGACGGAAAATTGCATGTTCACGAATGAAAAGGGTCCCCCTTTTTACCAATTACTAAATTTACATACATATACATAAAATATCAACTCTACATAGCTGCAGAGAATTCGGTCTATCTCGGCTCCTTGTCCAGAAAAACTGTCTTGTCGACAAATACGTGTTAAACCACATTAATTGATTGGAAAAAAATAAAAATTAGGAAGGATTGAATTTTGCGATCTGCATTGTAATGGTAAATTAAGCGTTTAAGAATCTCTACACGGTATTCGCTTCTAAGTCCTCAGAAGTTGATACATTGTTTAGATATTTCCCAAACCGTGTTTGTTTTGTGCCTATGAATATAGACTAAGCTTTTGTGAACGGAAAGGATGTGATTTAAATATACTAAATACATATTTTCACAGGTTTAAGAAAACAATTTCCTTCAATCCTTTGAAAACTGCCTAGTGTATTTGTAAATATATGCGACGGAGGGCTATTCTTTCAAGTTTAGTTATATTTTCAATTTCTATACAAATTAACCAAATGATTGGGATAGTTTGGTACGTCAAGTGTTTGAGGAAGTTAAATATCGGTTCAAACGCGTGGATTAACGGGTAAAGATTTAATTGAATTAAAGACTCATTTTCATTCATTTCATGTTATAGCTAAACGTTTTGCAAACACGAGCGACTCCAGTCCGGCGCGCGCGCTCTTTGTGAGATACAATACAATTGTTACAAGTGTGTGTAAGAAGTGGGGTGACAGATCTCTGTGGCCCGTCCCCCCTCCCAGTGCACCGGAGAACGCCATTGTCCACAATATGGAACGCTTGTTGAGTCCTAGACGGTACAACACGAACTACAATGGCGAGATTGTTGCAGAATACGTCTTAGATATGTTAAGAATTCTGTATTCTGCTATATATGTTTACGATAAAAATTGGCAAAAGATCTGTGTATATTCCTTTTTGCAAAAATATTTTTAAAAACCACATAACATGATCCGAAGCTATATAATATAGAAATATTTAAAACCGTCGCCATCAATGTATTTTGTACAGAACGAATGTCTTCCGAAGTTCCCGTCATATTTTCTGTTCTACAAGGAAATAAATCGGTCTGACAAATCGACAGATTGACGTTCGACACTGTTCCGAGGACACCGAGTTTCCGGTTAATTAAACCAAGATGGTCACTTGTATGTCACCAGTAATAAGTCCTCGGTCCAGCTGTCACCCACGTGCTAAATTTGGCACCTAAAACGCAATCGGTCAGTCCGAAATCCAGCGCACAAGGTTTACTCAGAAAATATGAACTTTAAAAATAAGTTTTCAAAATATAATTGAAAAAATATATCCCCGAAGTGGTCCTTGCAATCTGTAGATATTTATTGATTATTCTTAATTACTTTTGGTTCAGTGGGTTCGTTACACGGAATTAACCTGAGCTGATGGCTGTTTGATGAAGTTCAAAATGTTGTGAGGTATCAGAAACACAAGACGGACCACGGCGTGGTTTTAAAACTTCCAGTGTTGATTATCCAAATAATAACACGGTGTCATATTCAAAACTTAATTAAGCCCCGAGAGAACGATTAGTATGCAAGGTAGATATGAAATCTCAACCTTTAAAGTACAAAATAGTTCTCCGAGTTTCTCGCCCTGTCCTCTGTCGCGCTTCCATTCTGTAACAACACCTCAACAACCCCCAATTTTAAATTCAAAATCTGAAACATGAAAGTCAAACTTCGGTGCAGAAAGGGTACGAGGGAATGAAACATACTGTTTTGTGTGTTGAGTATAATTCACAAACAAGTGACACTAAAGATTATTTTTAATGTGTTACTACAATATAGAAGTGTTAATTAATTTTATTAATAGAAGTTAGACACTAATATAGTCTCCAGTTTTATCATCATGATTATGTAAATCTCTCAGTCATGAAATATTAAAAAACGTTAACAGTTTAAAACTTTCCACACCCATTGTTGATACACCTAATTCTCGTAATTAACTTTAATTCAATTTGTCATGATTACATCCGCAGCGCATTAAGTAAATATGGCCTTCAATTAATGTCAGCTGATGTATGAAGTGATGGAAATCATGCCCTTAGGTGTGGATATTCGTGCATTCGTCCTGCTTTTTTCTCCGAGTTATGTCCCTTAAAGGTGCTACCCATTCGTTCTATCTTTCCATTATATTCTAGCTTTTGAATTTACTGGGTCATATGGTTGGAAAAGGAACCAAACACAAAATTGCTATATTTTCAGACTTTTGCCCTATATTAGTTATCAACGACAAGTTGTAAATAGGTTTTTAACAGGAGATGGCATTTCACCACGTGACTGGATTTCCCTATAAACTAAATGCAATCGTATATTCTCGGCAAGCGGAAAAACAACCTTTCGCGAGCTTGCCGGAAAGACACCAGGGCTGCGTTCAAGGGAAAAGAGTACCAATTATTTTCCCATAGAACTTGTAACGGGAAGGGAGAAAATGCAACGGACCAGACCGGGATTCGAACCCGGGCCCCCTGAATTCTCTAGTCAGGTGCTCTACCAACTGAGCTAACTGGCCACCTGTGATCGAACCCGGCCGACCGCTACATTCCTCCCTCCTTAAATATCTTCACACCCTGAAGATATCAACCCAAGTTCTTATTTGCCCCTGGGAGGACTTTCACCTCCAAGTCCAGGGGTGGTCACGGCACCAAATCTGTAACGGGAAGGGAGAAAATGCAACGGACCAGACCGGGATTCGAACCCGGGCCCCCTGAATCTCTCGTCAGGTGCTCTATCAACTGAGCTGTCTGACCACCGGCGATCGGACCCGGCTGACCGCTACATTCCTCCCTCCTTAAATGTCTTCACACCAGAAGACATTAACCCAGGATCTTTATCCCCTGGCAGGCATTTTCACCTGTCGGTTCCAGGGGCTGGTCTACGGCACCAAATGTAACAGGAAGGGAGAAAATGCAACGGACCAGACCGGGATTCGAACCCGGGCCCCCTGAATCTCTAGTCAGGTGCTCTACCAACTGAGCTAACTGGCCACCGGCGATCGAACCCGGCCGACCGCTACAAACTCAATACAAACCTTTGGTGCTCTCGCTGTTTCACTATACTGATTTCAGACAAATACTTTACCTCATTTGAAAGTTCATTCCAAGCACTAACCAAAATTCAAAAAATATATATAGCGTCCCGTGCCTTTTATACCTCAAATTTTGCCTCCTTTACAACCTACTGCAATTCCGCACTCAAATACCACTTCTCTGAAAATTAACACCTACCCCTATAATTTCCTGTACCAAAAATATATTACCTGCAATACTTCCTCAACCCATTATTTATTTCAATCCTTTATATTTTTACTTTCAAATGAAAATTATTTCATACCTCATTTCCACCAATCAGGCAATACCCACTCATTTTTACCTCTGCTTTTTCTTGGGTAAACTATATCCGGTGTAAACATCCAGGGGTTTGGTACTCTCATTCCTATATCAAGATCATAGCGGCTAGCCTAGGGGCTAGGTATGGCGGCTGATTTGTGTCATTTTACACTTTATTGTCTTTTTCTTATTTCGAGGCGAAAAGACAACAAAACAATATTTAGCAACTTTTCGTCCCGAAATAACGGAAAGACGAAAAAATTATAATATCAGCTACTTTTCGCCTCAAAATAACGAAAAGACGACACATTGTAAAATTGCACAAATCAGCCACCATACCTAGCCCATAGGCTAGCGGCTTCGATCTTTAACGCAGCCAAGAACTTCGTGGCATGGCGGGTATGTGTAAAAACAACAGAATGTGATACAGCAAGTAAAATCAACCCCAATAAAGGGGGAGACTTATGCTTTTGATTTAATTGTGTTCAGTGACAGAGATTGAGTGAAACGGAAACACCATCTAAACTAAGGTCAGATTCACGACCTGTAACGTTATTCCACATAAGGGAAACCTATCACCGGTAATTTTGTCTGTAATAATAATAATAATATGGGTAAACACTATACCACCCCTAATAAAAACACAAGGAATGAAACGAATTTTTACACAAAACTTCGATTTAAAGTCTCTAAAATTCTGCTTTTATCGTCACCCCCTCCGAAGTTCTTTCTGATCCAATAATTTCAATATCTATCCTATTTATCCACCATAAAAATAATCCTTGTCGATGCGTATAACTGACAGTATTCGATAGTTTTTTGCGATTACTTTTCGGCTCATTCCCCTGTTTGTCCTGGTGGCCATGAACCGCGTCACTTCCGGTAATTACATGTAGATATCAAGCTAATAAAATTATTTGAACGTTTTTGTGTTCATATATTTATGTTTGATATAACTGCATCACAGTATTTAAAGAGATCATTTATTTGCCAATATTCCTATATAGCATTTGACTTTCAATTCCTAAACGGGATACCGGAAGTGACGTTGTTCATGGCCACCTGGGCAAACGAGGGAATGAGCGAAAAAGCGTTCCCGAAAAACTATGGAATACTGTGAGTTATACGCGTCGATGAGGATTATCTTTATGGTGGATCGATTATCATGACCCTTCCTGCTAAATACAATCGATATTATTTATTTTATAAAATTGATATTTAAGAAAAATTTGACCTTAGCAGAGTCTTATCACTTTCAAAATGGGGTGTGTACGATCCCCTCCCCCCGATCACTTGGTAAATGTACAATGTATGTTGTAGAAGCACTCGCATAAAGAACTGTAATTATCGAAACTTGATACACGCATACAAAAAGACAATCTGATATAGTCCTTGTGGTTTTTCTTCTATTGTGATATTTCACCTCCTGCATTCATCTGTGGTTTTAATTTTCTTTTATAAAGTTTACTTTTTAAGGTTTACTTTGAAAGAGAGAAAATGACAGAAAGAGAGAAGTTAGATGCCCCTTGTCTTTTACCTAGACGCTACCGAGACTTTTACAGTGCTAGGATTTGGATTTTGCATTTGGGGTAAGTCAATCCCTTAGGCCAATTCAACTTAATTGATAGATTATCATCCCCACCCGCCCCTCAAAAATCGGCCAGCCGTAATTTTTTTATTTTGTGGAACTTGCGATTTCCGGAATATTTTCCATGTCCGACTCCGGTATTTACACTTCTTGTTTACATTTCAGGTATAGCGACGTCAAAAGCCACGAGAAGAAAATAGATCATTATGTTTTCTTGATTTCTTTCGGGCGTAAATGAAAATAAGGGATTAATGTTTTTCATATCTTGAAGAAGTTTGGTATCTTTCTGTGTTTGAAATTAAAGCTTAACCTGGAATTTTTCTGTGAAATAAGCATAGATTGATATCCATCTGGCAATAAATGAAGCACTTCTGTTGACAAAAACTTGTTTGTCATTCATATTTTTTCTCAGAAAATAAAAATTAAAAATAAAACCCTCCCACCCGCCCCATACTTTTTGGTGACCCTGGATGATAATCTATTAATTAAGTTGAATTGGCCTTAGTGTGAAAGTTCACGGTCCTGTCAAACAAAATGCACGCGTGTCCACGCTAATGAAAATCTCCAGTCAGAGAGCACCGCGTGAAAAAATAAAGAGGAAAATCACATAACAATAAATGTGTTCGGAAAATACAGATGGGGCTAAGAAGACGATATAACGCTCAGTATCACCTCAGTGTAGTATTATAAGGGTAGTTTTATATATCGGAGTCCGGTAACAGATCAGCACACGTTCGGTTATTGTACGGAGTCCGGTAAAAGATCAGCACATGTTCAGTTATTGTACGGAGTCCGGTAAAAGATCAGCACATGTTCAGTTATTGTATGGAGTCCGGTCATAGATCAGCACACGTCCGGTAATTGTACGGAGTCCGGTAAAAGATCAGCACATGTTCGGTTATTGTATGGAGTCCGGTAACAGATCAGCACACGTTCGGTTATTGTACGGAGTCCGGTCATAGACCAGTGCACGTCCGGTTATTGTACGGAGTCAGGTAAAAGGTCAGCACATGTCCGGTTATTGTACGGAGTCCGGTAATAGATCAGTACACGTCCGGTCATTGTACGGAGTCCGGTCATAGACCAGTGCACGTCCAGTTATTGTACGGAGTCCGGTAACAGATCAGCACACGTTCGGTTATTGTACGGAGTCCGGTAAAAGATCAGCACATGTTCAGTTATTGTACGGAGTCCGGTAAAAGATCAGCACATGTTCAGTTATTGTATGGAGTCCGGTCATAGATCAGCACACGTCCGGTAATTGTACGGAGTCCGGTAAAAGATCAGCACATGTTCGGTTATTGTATGGAGTCCGGTAATAGACCAGTGCACGTCCGGTTATTGTACGAAGTCCGGTAATAGACCAGTGCACGTCCAGTTATTGTACGGAGTTCAGTCATAAATCAGCACACTTCCGGTTATTGTACGGAGTCCGGTAACAGATCAGTACACGTCCGGTTATCGTACGGAGTCCGGTAACAGATCAGTACACGTTCGGTTATTGTACGGAGTCCGGTAAAAGATCAGCACATGTTCAGTTATTGTACGGAGTCCGGTCATAGATCAGCACACGTCCGGTAATTGTACGAAGTCCGGTAAAAGATCAGCACATGTTCGGTTATTGTATGGAGTCCGGTAATAGACCAGTGCACGTCCGGTTATTGTACAGAGTTCGGTAATAGACCAGTGCACGTCCGGTTATTGTACGGAGTCCGGTCATAAATCAGCACGCGTCCGGTTATTGTACGGAGTCCGGTAACAGATCAGTACACGTCCGGTTATTGTACAGAATCCGGTAAAAGATCAGTACACGTCCGGTTATTGTACGGAGTCCGGTAACAGATCAGCACACGTTCTGTCACAGAATTTTGATATGTTGTACGTCCATTTATGCTATTCAGTATGATGACACTGATCCATTAGAATTTAACTACTAAAATTTATTACGGCTGAGGTTCATGAAAATTTCTGCGAATTTCATTGAAATATCATAATGGGTTTAATAATTTCGTAAATGTCAAAAGGTTCTTAAAATAGAATAGATCACACGTAAAATGCATTAAATATTCCAAGAACGCCAGTTATGTTCAGTTCCTGCTAAATTCGAGTCCTCGCCCAAAGTTCACTAGGACAGAACGCAATTCACGTTTCTGCAGGTTCCAGTAAAGTAAGACTACTACATGTATACCGGAAAAAAGATGACTCAAATTAACAAATAGTACATTTACCAAACTCCTACAAGAAACGAGTTTTGAACTCTATAACAAGACGTGTTAGTGAAATACTACTACAATCCCCCCTGACCATGCATCGGTCAAATCTTTCTTTGACGTCACCCGGTCTGTACCAGCCGAGTCCTACTGTGACGTCACCCGGACTGTACCAGCCGAGTCTTACAGTCGCGTCACCCGGACTGTACCAGCCGAGTCCTACTGTGACGTCACCCGGACTGTACCAGCCGAGTCCAAACTCCCCGTCGAGGCCTCGTTACGTCACCTACGAATAGACCTCTCCTCAAACTCCCCGTCGAGGCCTCATTACGTCACAGTGCCTACGAATAGACCTCTCCTATGTGACGCACCACAATATACAGATTTGTATATTGTGAGTCCGCGATTATCATGCAGACAAATTACACTAAAGAAGTAGTTCGCAGTTAAAAGTCTGAAGATATTAATATTAAAAGCATTAATATAAAAGTATGGATTTTATTTTAAACATAAAATGATCAAAAGATCATTAAAAAGTAGGGATACTCTGTTCAAATTATTGTGTAAAGTAATGAATTTGATGTTTACGTTCTTGTTTTGAAAGTTGGTTACGTTTGACGTTATGTTTTTTCGTCATTCTACTGTGACGTCACAGTATACGCGGCCTAAGAAATCGCTATCCCATAATGCCTAAGTGGAAGAGTTTGGTTTGTGAGCAAACGAACTCTGGTGGAAGTTTGGACCTCTCCTATCAATCGGATCACGCGCTCGTCCTTTTCCGTAACCGGTAAGAAGACTCGGACGTGGATCGGCGCAAGAATTGCATCAAATCGATGCATTTCTTCGCCGGAAACGCGCCCGTGGATGAGTGTTAAAAGGCCAGAACCGAATCCCTGAATAATATGTTATTTATATTTTCCCCACAGATTCAATTTTGGTATCATTAACGTCTTATTCACTCTAATACATAACATGTAAGTGGAAATTGATAGTGGTACAATACCTTAGATGTGTATAATATCTTAGATGCATTTGAAAGTTCACGTTTCATAGTGTAACGTACGACTGTGACGTCAAAGTTACGTTTACGTATACGTAGCAACCAACTCTGATGGCGTCGATCCACATACGAGGTTCATTTGCGGTTACGGAAATAGCCTAGTAGTTACGATTGCTCTCCTATGTGACGCAGTACAATATAAAGATTTGTATATTGTGAGTCCGCGATTATCACGCAGGCAAATAACACTAATGAAGTAGTTCGTAGTTAAAAGTTTGAAGATGCATTAATATAAAAGTATGGATTATATTTTAAACATAAAATGATCAAAAGATCATTAAAAAGTAGGGAGACTGTTCAAATTATTGTGTAAATTAATGAACTTAATGTTTACGTTCTTGTTTTGAAAGTTGTTACGTTTGACGTTATGTTTTTTCGTCATTCTACAGTGACGTCACACAGTAAACGTGGCCTAAGAAATCGCTATCCCATAATGCCTAAATGGAAGAGTTTGGTTTGTAAGCAAACGAACTCTGGCGGAAGTTTGCAGCCGAGTCCTACTGTCGCGTCACCCGGACTGTACCAGCCGAGCAGCCGAGTCCTACTGTCGCGTCACCTGAACTGTACCAGCCGAGTTCTACTGTGACGTCACCCGGGCTGTACCAGCCGAGTCCTACTGTCGCGTCACCCGTACTGTACCAACCGAGTTCTACTGTGACGTCACCCGGACTGTACCAGCCGAGTCCAAACTTCCACCAGAGTTCGTTTGCTCACAAACCAAACTCTTCCACTTAGGCATTATGGGATAGCGATTTCTTAGGCCGCGTATACTGTGACGTCACTGTAGAATGACGAAAAAACATAACGTCAAACGTAAACAACTTTCAAAACAAGAACGTAAACAGTTTACTTTACACAATAATTTGAACAGAGTCTCCATACTTTATAATGATCTTTTGATCATTTTATGTTTAAAATAAAATCCATACTTTTACATTTATGCTCTTAATATCAATATCTTCAAACTTTTAACTGCTAACTACTTCTTTAGTGTTATTTGCCTGCGTGATAATCGAGGACTCACAATATACAAATCTGTATATTGTGATGCGTCACATAGGAGAGGTCTATTCGTAGGTGACGTAATGAGGCCTCGACGGGGAGTTTGCAGCCGAGTCCTACTGTCGCGTCACCCGAACTGTACCAGCTGAGTTCTACTGTTGCGTCACCCGAACTGTACCAGCCGAGTTCTACTGTGATGTCACCCGGACTGTATCAGCCGAGTTCTACTGTCGCATCACCCGGACTGTACCAGTCGAGTTCTACCGTGACGTCACCCGGTACTGTCGCGTCACCCGGCCTGTACCAGCCGAGTTCTACTGTGACGTCACCCGGACTGTACCAGTCGAGTCCTACTGTCGCGTCACCCGGTCTGTACCAGCAGAGTTTTACCATGACGTCCCCCGGACTGTACCAGCCGAGTCCTACTGTCGCGTCACCCGGCCTGTACCAGCCGAGTTCTACTGTGACGTCACCCGGACTGTACCAGCCGAGTTCTACAGTCGACCTGTGTAGTGGTCGCGTCATAGTGTGGCGGATTTGATTGATCGTATATTTTTTTATTGTCCCGCTTGAGAATTTTTCACTCCTATTGCCGATGAAGGGCTGGAAAATTTAGATCTATGCTCGGCGCTTACAGCCTTTGAGCAAGGAGAGATCTTTATCCTGCCACACCTGCTGTGACACGGGCCTCAGTTTTTGTGGTCTCGTCCGAAGGACCGTCCCATTTAGTCGCCTCTTACGACAAGCGGGTACTGAGGAGCTATTCTAACCCGGATCCCCAAGGGAGCGGTGGATTTGATCTGTACAGTCAAAACTTATTTGACATTTAACTCGACGTTTCAGTGCACCACATACAAAATCTCCGTTTCGCCAACTGAAGAACAAAATTGAAATTATGGACTGACAGGTCTGCGTACATGATAATGAGGAAATGAGTTAAGGGCCTGCTTAGTCCATATTCCCAAGACAGACATTTAACAAAGATGTGATGTAATTTGATGACGTGATTGACATGGTTATATAGCATATATAAGGGAGAGCGTGAAACCCAAAATATCAAAATTAAGAATAATCTTCATCTTGTTTGTGTATACTTATATATTACTGTTATCAAACCACTCTACAAGGGCATTACTGCTAAAAAAAAACACTGATCCAGCATTTCGGGGAAATGGGGGACAATTCCAGGGTGAAGGCTCTATACCCTAACTTGCAAACTTGTTAAAAAGATCACTTTCAAATCTTTCGTATAAGTTTTTTAAAAGAATATTAGCTCTTAATCTGAAAATAAGCTATTGAAATTAAATAAAAACAACATTTCTTACATTACATAAAATTATAGAATATTTCATCTGAAAACAAAATGATCAGACAAAGATGAATTGAAGTACCACTAATGAATGGCGTATGAATTTATTTGTCATACTCGAGGTTATTGTGAGGCGTACAAGTTCGCACTAAAGAGAGCTTATTGCGAATAATTGCTTATAGGAAAAGAGCTCTTACGTCGACTAAATAACAACTCTTTGCCACTTTTTCCTTTGTGGGTCCCACACTTGACGATATATATTGGAGACATGAGGTAGATTGCGGACGCCAACCCGACAAGGCTAAGAATTTATCACACTTTTTAGCTGGTACTTGCAGAAAGTTAATATGTCGGATGGTCGCCTTAAGGAGGTGTTAAATGTTGACTTAGGAGACATTTAGGGCGATATGACTGCAGATTGATTGGGGTATGTGTAAATATATTGTATATATATTATGCAGGCTGGGATGTTGAATGGTGTTAAATGGGATAAGTTTTTACGAGAGTGACTGGTTGGACTGACCAAGAGTGGGAGACACATTCTTCTGAAACCTTTCGACTTTTAACACAAACCGCCTCCAAGTTATTGTATCAATTCTATAACAACTCGAGAACATATGGTCTTCCAGACCCGCCGGGAGTCCTGACACCTCCTACATGAAAACATTCTAGCCATTATTTTGCGGTGATTTAATTTTCAGTTGTTCAGACGTAACAATGTATGAGAGTCTTTGTGTTTGCGCTCTCTGTCCTAGTACAGTTAGAGGGCCGTCTTCTCCCCTGGGGAGCCCAGAACCGTACGGCCTCCATTGTTCTCTAGGGTTGGAGGAATTAAAGAATCAAACAGTAGGGTATCAAATTTTATCATATATATTCTAACTAGTTAATCCGCGACATAATGGATCACATTAAAAAGGAGACTAACAGCACTCATTGCGGTAGTCGTAAAGAAAAAAATCGGTTTCAAAGACTTTAAATAAAAAAATGCTCCTCTGCTTGGCCAGGCACGCATAATTGACACGAGCCGCAGATTTCGCTAACAAGCAGCTAAAGTTGATAAATTAAAACATGAAAGGTAGGTAAAGCTAGGTGGCACAGCGACAGACATTAGAGAGTGATGAATGCCGGATTAATACCGCAGCCATTCAAGTTTCTTATACCCTCACACGTGCTTAGAGTTACAAAGATCCTTTCAGCTGGAGCATTAGATAATTTTCTTTATGAATCAGCTTTATAATTTATTCTTAACTTTATGCACATGTACCTTTATAACTATAATTTCCATGCTTTTACGATGTTCGTTCGATACCTTGCCTGGGATACTCTATAGGATCGGTGCCAAGTGATCGGTACATGAACATCCTGATTGTCATCACCTCCAAACTCACTGAAAAAAAAATCCCCATTGTTCCCGCTAAAATTTAGGTCAATGCGACAACCTAAATTTGAATGTATCATGTAGATGTGATAAGACGTTTTAATTTCAAGCCGTTTGATCACGATTTCGATTTTTCATTTACAATCTTTCAATAGGGTCTTTCAAAAATTAAAATTGAAAAGATCGATATTATTGCGTCTGAAGTGGTTTTATGTTTGTTCACTCGTCAACTGTCATTGAAAACATTGATGATGTTAAATATGCTGTCTGAGAAAATACTGGGCTGTATTCTTGAAGATCATAGCATCTAGCATAGCTGATAGGCTGGACATCCAGATTTGTAGGGTTAGCCTAGCTGATAGGCTGGCCATCCAGATTCACAGGGCTAGCCTAGCTGATAGGCTGGATATCCAGATTCGCAAGGCTAGCCTAGTTAATAGGCTGGACATCCAGATTCGTAGGCCTAACATAGTCCAAGCATTGTCACGGTGTTCAGGCATTGTCACGGTGTTCAGGCATTGTCACGGTGTTCAGGCATTGTCACGGTGTTAGGCATTGTCACGGTGTTCAGGCATTATCACGGTGTATAGGCATTGTCATGGTGTATAGGCATTGTCACGGTGTACAGGCATTGTCACGGTGTTCAGGCATTGTCACGGTGTACAGGCATTGTCACGGTGTATAGGCATTGTCACGGTGTATAGGCATTGTCACGGTGTTCAGGCATTATCACGGTGTATAGGCATTGTCACGGTGTTCAGGCATTGTCACGGTGTTCAGGCATTGTCACGGTGTATAGGCATTGTCACGGTGTACAGGCATTATCACGGTGTATAGGCATTATCACGGTGCACAGACATTGTCAGTGTTCAGGCATTGTCACGGTGTACAGACATTGTCACGGTGTACAGGCATTGTCACAGTGTGCAGGCATTGTCACGGTGTACAGACATTGTCACGTTGTTCAGGCATTGTCACGGTATATAGGCATTGTCACGGTGTTCAGGCATTGTCACGGTGTATAGGCATTGTCACGGTGTACAGGCATTGTCACGGTGTACAGGCATTGTCACGATGTACAGGCATTGTCACGGTGTTCAGGCATTGTCACGGTGTATAGGCATTGTCACGGTGTACAGCCATTGTCACGGTGTACAGTCATTGTCACGATGTACAGGCATTGTCACGGTGTACAGGCATTGTCACGGTGTATAGGCATTGTCACGGTGTTCAGGCATTGTCACGGTGTACAGACATTGTCACAGTGTACAGGCATTGTCACAGTGTGCAGGCATTGTCACGGTGTACAGACATTGTCACGGTGTTCAGGCATTGTCACGGTGTTCAGGCATTGTCACGGTGTTCAGGCATTGGCACGGTGTTCAGGCATTGTCACGATGTCCATGCATTGTCACGGTGAACAGACATAGTCATAGTGTCATGCATTGTCACGGTGTACAGGCATTGTCACGGTGAACAGACATAGTCATAGTGTCATGCATTGTCACGGTGTTCAGGCATTGTCATGGTGTATGGGCATTGTCATGGTGTATAGGCATTGTCACAGTGTACAGGCATTGTCACAGTGCTAGGCATTGTCACGGTGTTCAGGCATTGTCACGGTGTATAGGCATTGTCACGGTGTTCAGCATTGTCACGGTGTATAGGCATTATCACGGTCTTCAGGCATTGTCACGTTGTATAGGCATTGTCACGGTGTTCAGGCATTGCCATGGTGTATGGGCATTGTCATGGTGTGTTGGCATTGTCACGGTGTACAGGCATTGTCACAGTGTTAGGCATTGTCAAGGTGTACAGGCATTGTCACGGTGTATAGGGATTGTCACGGTGTTCAGGAATTGTCACGGTGTATAGGCATTGTCACGGTGTACAGACATTGTCACGGTGTACAGGCATTGTCACGGTGTACAGGCATTGTCACGGTGTTCAGGCATTGTCACGGTGTTCAGGCATTGTCATGGTGTTAGGCATTATCACGGTGTATAGGCATTATCACGGTGTACAGGCATTGTCACAGTGTTCAGGCATTGTCACGGTGTTCAGGCATTGTCACAGTGTTTAGGCATTGTCACGGTGTACAGGCATTGTCACAGTGTACAGGCATTGTCACGGTGTTAGGCATTGTCACGGTGTATAGGCATTGTCACAGTGTACAGGCATTGTCACGGTGTACAGGCATTGTCACGGTATTCAGGCATTGTCACGGTGGTAGGCATTGTCACAGTGTACAGGCATTGTCACGGTGTACAGGCATTGTCACGGTGTTCAGGCATTGCCACGGTGTTCAGGCATTGTCACGGTGTATAGGCATTGTCACGGTGTATAGGCATTGTCACGGTGTACAGGCATTGTCACGGTGTTCAGGCATTGTCACGGTGTTAGGCATTGTCACAGTGTACAGGCATTGTCACGGTGTACAGGCATTGTAACGGTGTACAGGCATTGTCACAGTGTTCAGGCATTGTCACGGTGTATAGGCATTGTCACGGTGTTCAGGCATTGTCACAGTGTATAGGCATTGTCACGGTGTACAAGCATTGTCACGGTGATCAGGCATTGTCACGATGTACAGGCATTGTCACGGTGTTCAGGCATTGTCACGGTGTTCAGGCATTGTCACGGTGTATAGACATTGTCACGGTGTACAGGCATTGTCACGGTGTATAGGCATTGTCACGGTGTTCCAGATATATGAACATTGTGTGCATTGAGCAAGTTTTGAGTTCAGGACACTTGAAACAAAATATTTATTTTTTGTAAAATTTAAAAACTGGATGCATGATTTGCTATATATTTCTGGCGTAGTTTGGTTGTAATGATTACAAATAAAAACAAAATTCTTGAAAAATAAGGTACATTTTCTATACGATGTTTAAAATTTGAAAATATATAACCCCTCCCTATATACCTCTATACTAATTCCCCCATTGTTTTAGACTTAATTATTTTTAACTTTTATATTTAACTGAGAAATATTGGGAATAAATTACATTCCATCCAGTTAATTGTGTAAAAAGCATAATCTATTTTTCACTTTCATCGTTTCTTAATATTTTTGTAGCATGTATCGTTTCTGTGTCTGACTATCATGTAGTAGATGAAACGCTGTGTAAAGGGACAACGAGTGAGGGAATAGAAAGACGAGAGAAGGAATAGAAAGACGAGAGAAGGAATAGAAAGACGAGAGAAGGAATAGAAAGACGAGAGAAGGAATAGAAAGACGATGAAAAGGAATGTTGTACTGAAGAATTAAAACAATGCCGTATATTGTGCTAATCTAGTCCTGGCTTGGATTTCTCAAACTTAAGTTTGAGTTTTCTTTTATTTGGGTGGTCAAATTTTGAGTAAAAGCCCTAGCTTCGACTAAGATTATTTCGAGAAACCCTGGCCTGGTAGGAACGAACAATGAAATAACGTCATCATAACAACGCCTGGATACTAATTAATTACTTTATTTTGTGTTTTAACCAAATCGGGTGATTCAACTGCATATGGAAAACATTTTTCACAACAGATTTGCACATACACTGTACATAGTTTAGTGATATGCTTCTCCCACCTAGCGTGTTAACATATTCTTTTCGCGCCATATCGTACACAAGAGTTCTCTAGTGGGAAATAACTCTTACACATCTCGAAACATCATCTGCGATGGTCTATTCGGTATATCGGTAGTTCTTACCGAGTACTAAGTTTTAAGTTTGTAGAACCGATTACAAACAGCTTGGTGAGGTCACCGTCAGCTAAAGAAAAATACATCACGTTATAGATAAAATTTTGTCATATATCATGTAAATTAGATTTAAAAAAAAAAAAAACACGTCCAAGGTCTGCAAGAAATAGTCTACAAGAATGAAATTCCTTTAGAAATGCGTTTACAAGCAATTTCATACTGAGGAAAATATATCATATCAGATACAATATTTTTAATGGGGTTACGTTTTTACAATTAATCACCTCCATCGTCACGTCAGTCAGCCTTGAGATGTAGAGGAAATACATGAATTCTATCACGTGTTATATTTCAGTGAGCACTTTTGGAGACTATGGTGGCAGAGCCAAGGACTCGTGCAAAGAAAATGAAAATCCGCGTGTTCCATGTGTGTCTAAGAACAAATCGGTGATAACGTGAAAAATGCCACGATGAACCTAGTCAGAATTGTTTTTATAAACCTGTTCGAATTCTTATAGACAGAAATGTGTTCACCCAAGTGTATTTTTAGATTCTAATTGTAATTTGTTTCAAAAATTTCAAGACCATGTCGTTTTAATGTCCAACGATTTTAACTGTGTTAATAGTACGATAGAACCTGGTCTGATTTACGTAAGCGGCCTTGGGTCCAACACCTGGGGCTTTGTTGCTAATTTTTCCTTGATGAAAATCATCTTTTTCGCACATTAGCCACATCCAAGAAGACTTTCTTCAATTGATCCTAGGTGATAGAGATCTCTTAATGAAACGGTTAGCATTGTGCTGTGATTTTGATTATGTGAATAATGTGTACATTAATAGGAAAGTAATGACCAACAGTGACCAGGTCGGTTATACACCTAATAGGTGGCGGGGTAATGGAGGACGATTAGTTTCAATGACCACCATGCTAACTGCTCTGGGTTGTTAACGAACAGAGAAAGGCATCAGCGATGCTGAAACATTGCTCAAACAAAAGGTTGAATGACTCTCTGATCATCAAATCATTAATTTTATAAATATAAAATACGCATAAACACATTTGCTGCGCCGATGAGATTTTGACCCGAACATGAAAAGTCACTGACCTTGTTTTGGTAAAGGAATACTTTTCTTTCCCATTATTTCAAGAGGCTTCGGGAAAATATATTTTACATAGTTTATTCTGAAGTTTCTTGAATTGATTGACATGGATTTGTTGGTTAAAGACTTAACTCTGCTGTGTCCTCTATCAGGAACATGTATTTTTTGTAAAAGTTCGGCATACTTAATCATGACGTAAAAATGAAATCATCCCCCTCCCGATTATTTCTGTATTTTGCTTCAAGTGATGTAAAAGCCAGAATAAGCACCGAAAGGGCGCAGGTGATCTTCATAGTTCCGGCACCATCTGTTTAATGTTGTTCTCATCTTAGTCTGTCCTTAGACCAAACATGGGGTCTCACAACTAGAAGAACACAATGCTTTTCATTTTTCCATTTAAAAAAAAAGATAACATTTCTTTTGATTTAAAGTTGATTATTCAATGTTCACAGCAGGACTTACATCGAGTAAATGATTCTAGTCGGCCTCGGTCAATGGGGGCCACACGCAATAACATTGGGGCGGGAGAAAAATCCTTACTTAGCAGGTTCATGTTATTAAATATTTTGATAATAAAGCAAATATCATACTTTTTCCTATGTAGAGAATCCTAACAAAGAACTAAGCGACTTCATTATTATAATGTGAAATTCAAATAAGAAAATGTTAGGGACAACAAACGTTGTGTTGAAGTGAGTCTTATGTTTATCCCAATTTAATGTGAGAAGTATACGGTGTAGTTAGCGTCATTCAACAGCCGGGGACTTCAAAGCTAACCCTCTCGTAAGTCTCTTATAGATATGATAATTGTACGGTGGAGAGGATTAAGGTATAGCCGGAATCACAGCATGAATTAAAATACAGTCAGACTTGGACAAAAGCCTGGAGAGACCCTGATATATTTCAGTTAGATTGGGACGTTCTGACAGTGAGCGTCTAACAATCACCACATAATATTTTTGACCGTAGACACCATAATCCGACCTATACTTGCAGGCAGGGCGAGAATAATTATTTACAAGTAGGTAGAGAGTTAGATAGACACAGCAGTGTTAAATATCTCAGTACGTACACATGGGTTTATTTCACGTCGAATTTACCTGGAATTTCTGTAATGAATGACAGTGGAAAAAGTCGTCATTGATTGCACCACTATTACAAAGACAAACTGGTGGTTAATTAACAACCTGTCTCATTTGTTACCACTAATTACTTGGAATAAACGTCTGGGTGAGTGTGAAACACCTCGACTTTCGGACAGCAAATAGTTATCACGCCTGCAGAGGACTCAAAGATCCGGGTTATCATCGCTGAAGGGCGTGGTCACCGCGTGCCTTGTCCCCCCGCCCACCACCTAGGTGCGGAATGGCGTGTTCTTGTTCGTGGGTCCTTTAGGAGGAACTCGACGTAAAACGTCATGTACGTTTTGTTATGCAATGATTACAGCTGGGGATTTTTTGTTTAAAAACCACACATTAAGGCTCCCAAAATGACATGTTTCCTGCTTATCTGTTGTTCGATAGCGGAAAAAGCCCCATCCCTGAACGGGAAATGTTGCTTTACACAGACTCACGCAAAATGTTAGCGACCTTTCCACCAAAATAGTAAAAACTTCAAAAATAAACCTGTCTTTCCAAGTTGAGAATTTGTTTGAATTTGAATAAACTGCTCGTTTGTTTGTACTTTCCTTCTTTTTTGGTATAACATGGCCTTTCGTCACCAAATACAGACTTCCTTTATTTGTTGATTTTATCGAAAACCGGATCATCCCCATCTCCGTTAGACGAGGGTTACGATCTAAGGAAAGGCCTAGTATTATCCAAGAATCGCAAATTCGTGAGATGCATCGGTAATGAATTTAAGAAAAAATAATCGTCCTTGACGTCAGTACGTTGTGTGGGAGGTATTTAATTGTGACGTAAAAATATCATTAAAACGGAAGTTAACAACACGAAACAGGAAATAAATACTGCAATGCTTTTTCCTGGACTCCGTATTAAGACAAACCATCGCATACACGTCCTATTTTGCGTAGTCTTAAGTACCACTCGCAAAACTGTCGATCACACCAATCAAAATCTACGCTCTGATCGGAGTTTGCCCGTCGTCTTTCAGTAAACTTTTCATATTCTTAACTTTTTCTCAAGAACCACTAGGCCAATTTCAATAATCCCGTGGGGATCCGGGTTAGAACAGGTCCTCAGTACCCTTTGCTTGTCGTAAGAGACAACTAAATGGAGTGGTCTATCAGATGAGACCGTAAAATCCGAGGTCCCGCGTAACAGCAGGTGTGGCACAATCAAGATCCCTCCCTGCTCAAAAGTCGTAATCCCCGAGCATAGGCCTAAATTTTGCAGCCCTTCACCAGCAATGGTGACATCTCGATATGAGTGAAAAAATCCCGAGGGGGTGTTTAACAACATACAATCTATCAACTAATAAAACTTGGCACAGGAAATTCTTGGATTCAAGTTTGATCAATTGAAGGTCTACATTCCTTTCGCCTCGAAGAGAAAATTAATTAATAGGTATAAATCGTCTCAAGAATTCTCCACTGAACCAAACAAACCCAACCCAGCATGAAAAATTTCTTCATATAATAAAAATTTTAAAAAAGTTTCTTCAAAGCATGACCCTCGGAACCAGTTCTGAGCCATAACTGGGGAGGGGTGTGTGTGAAGATTTTTACATTTGAGATTCTTGTTTTTAGCTACTTCATAATAACTACAAGACTCCTTCACTTAGGGTACTTTTGTACACAAACTACAATCCCTATGGGTAAGGATGGGACCAATATTAGGGTTTAAAGTTTTACATAGAAATATTTAAGACAACTCTTTAGCCATCTTCCGAAGAACTACAAGAAATTTTTATTTCAAAATACAGGTAAAATATGCAAGAATCCTCATGTAGTTTGTCCCATGGGGATCAAGGTTAAAATAGGTCCTCAGTACACTTTGCTCGTCGTAAGAGACGACTAAAAGGCGCGGTCCTTCGGATGAGACCGCAAAAACCGAGGCCCGGTGTCACAGCAGGTGTGGCACGATAAAGATCTTTCCTGCTCAAAGGCCTTAAGCGCCGAGGATAGGCCTAAGTTTTTGCAGCCCTTCACCGGCAATGGTGACGTCTCCACATGAGTGAAAAATTCTCGAGAGGGATGTTAAACAATATAAAATCAACCATTTGAGTGACCATTATAACCTACAATATTTTCATTTGACTTCAAGGTCATTTTAAATTTCTTTTGCACTTTTAACTTCAAGGCCACATTCTTCATTTTCTTTTCTTAACCCCGTGTTCAAAACGGTTTATTTCTTGACGATTAGAATGTTTATTTACATCTCCATATTTACAGTGCGCCGTGGACCATCATAAAACACTTCCATCTTTAATTCTAAGGTCAACTTATTGATCAATAGGGGCCTATTTTAAGAAGAAAGATCCGGTAATATATTGTTTTACTTTTCTTCAAGAATTTTTCACTCATACCTCACATCTTTAGGTGAATTTTGACATCGGGTGCTTATGGTCTGTACTCTGTAGCAATGAGGGTTCTTCATCGTGTCAACGCCTGCCGAAAGACCTGCGTCTCTCCATTCTTGGGGCCGAGCGATTGTTTTAACATGCGTACAACCAGCCCAGCGCCATGTGCGAAAATTTAAGGATGGGATATTCTCTCATTGTTTGTATTTGTGCAATGATGTCAAATGATGTTCAAGGTCAGTAAAAGGTCAGTATTTCCACAAAGAACATCAAATTTCGGGTATACAAAATATATAGTATCTATTACTATTTCATTACACACCATGTCCTAAACCCAAAACGTAAACGGAAAAATATATATAATTCGATCATATGTTTTTCATATTTCACAAATTAATCATGATTTTAACCTTACGTCATTAATTTTAAGGAGTTTTAATGTTATGAAACTTGTATAATATTTGTATAATCAGATATCCGATAACATGAAATAAAATAGATCTACAGCTATCAGACCTATTGCGAAAATAAAAGACGAAACAAGTCGCATTTTTTCCCTTCAAAAAGGAAGCTAATATTCAGACTGGCGAGCTTCGCTCACGTTAGTGTTGCACTTTACTGTGTAAACATTTAGACGCTTTCCACGCAGACCTCAGGACGTTTTTTCATACAGACCCTAGAGCGGTTTCCATGCGCAGACCTCAGGACATTTACAAATTAAGAACCCAAGACGCTTTCCACGCAGACCTCAGGACATTTTTCATGCAGACCTCAAGATGTTTACATGCATTTCTCAAGGCTTTTTCCAATGCAGATCGCAGGACTTTTTCCCATGCAGACCTCAGGACGTTTTCCATGCAGACCACAGGGCGTTTTCCATGCAGACCAAAGGGCGTTTTCTGCGCAGATTTCGGGGCGTTTTCCCTACACACCCCAAGACTTTTTCCCATATAGACCCCAGGACGTTTTCCCACGCAGATCCAATGGCGTTTTCCACACAGACCTCATGACATTTCCCTCGCAGACCTCCGGGCGTTTTCCCGCGCAGACCTCAAGACGTTTTCCCACGCACACATCCGGAATTTTTTCCACGCAAACTTCAGGATATTTCCTACGCAGACCTCAGGCCGTTTTCCGCAGACCCCAGGATGTTTTCACACGCAGACATCAAGACTTTTTCCCACGCAGATCCTAGGGCGTTTTCCACACAGACTCCAAGACGTTTTCCAAGCAGACCTCAGATTTCATGGTGATAACAATTTTGAATCTACATTAAATGAGGATTGATTGATTGAATATTGTTTAACGTCCCTCTCGAGAATATTTCACTCATATGGAGACGTCAACACTGCCGGTGAAGGGCTGCAAAATATAGGCATATGCTCGGCGCTTATGGCCATTGAGCAGGGAGGGATCTTTTATCATGCCACACTTACTTTGACACGGGACCTCGGTTTTTGTGGTCTCATTCGAAGGACCGCCCCATTTAGTCAACTCTTACGACAAGCAAGGGGAGGGGGTACTGAGGACCTCCCCACGGGATACATTAAATGAGGATGCTTGTATATTGATTATATATATTGTACTTTTATGTCTCTTGAAAAGGAATTTTTCAAAAGTACTTTCTTGTGTATTAATACACCTATCAAACAGTAATTTGAATTATCCCCCTTTACGGGGTCAGTCAAAGGTCAATCGGTTAACAACTTTGCCTTCTTTACCCAAATGTAAGATATTTAAATTTTCATACAATTTTATGGGTTGTTCCTTCATGGGTATTGCTGTAGTTGACTACAATTGTTAAAAAAAAAAAAAAAGAACATAATTATGTCAAGGCTACAGAGCAGAATATTACAAAAGCCAACTTTTTGTTTTACGTCCCGTCGATAATATTACTCATTGAGAGGTCACCAGCTGTTGGTGAAGTACCACAAATTTAGACCTACGCTTAGCGTCCAGGGCCGTAGCAGTGAGGATTTTTTTTTAACGCGCCATCACCTCTCGCGACACGAGACGTCCATCACCTCTCGCGACACGAGACCTCTGTTATTATCTGAAAGACCCGTGAAAAACAGGACCATGAGCTCCCTGTTTCACAAATGCTTTTGCTTCGTGTATCTTACACTTCAGGGCAATTCTTGTAGAATAACTTACCCTTCAGGACAGATCTTGTTGAATTTCGTACTCTTCATGACAAATCTTATAAAATTTCTTACCCTTTAGGACAAGTCTTGTCGACTTTCTTACACTTCAGGAGAGTTCTTGTCGAATTTCTTACCCTTCAGGACAGGTCTTGTTGAATTTTGCACCCTTCAGGGCAAGACTTCTCGAATTTCCCACTCTTTGGGACAAGTCTTATCCATTTTCTTATCCTTTAGGACAACTCTTGTCGAATACTAGTATATTACCCTTTAGGACAGGTCTTGTCGAATTTCTTGCCCTTCATTACAGGTCTTTTCGAATTTCTTACCCTCAGGATAAGTTTTGTCGAATTTCTTCCTCTTAAGAACAAGTCTTCTCGAATTTCTTACACATCAGGATAGGTCTTGTCGAATATCTTACCCTTCAGGACAGGTTTTGTCAAATTTCTTACCCTTCAGAATAAGTCTTCTTGAATTTCTTTCACATCAGGATAGGTTTTATCGAATTTTAGGTTCCCGTGGGGATCCGGGTTAGAATTAGATCCTCAGTACCCCCTTGCTTGTTGTAAGAAGCAACTAAATTCGAAAGAGACGTTAAACAATATTCAATCAATAAATCAATCAAATTTATGTCGATATGAAGAGCTAGTTCCTGGGGTTTTTAACCATATTTTCCCCTCAAGTAAAGTATATTTCAATAAATATAAGCTCTTAACTTTTGATAAGAAATGTTTACAAATAAGAATTGATGTTGTTTTCACTGAGATTAAAACAGTAAAAACGTTTAAGTAATTTGATTTTTTGAAGACAGGGAGCTATAAAGTTATGAGTGTTGCTTTCTTGTCTTGTATATGACTTACTTGACTTAATTCCTTCTCTCCTCGTGGAGAATAGGGCCATGAACAAATCCTCTCCATTTACTTCTCTCCTGGGCTGATCTTGCTGCCTCTGTCCATGACCCAAAACCTAGTTCTTTCCTCTCTCTTTCTATTGTTCTTCTCCACGTTTCCTTCGGTCTTCCTCTCTTTCTTTTTCCTTCTGGTGTCCAACTAAGGGCTACATATGGGTGTGTTCTTTTATCCATCCGTAGCACATGTCCAATCCATTGCCATCTGCGTGTTTTTATCATAGTGCTGATCTTTGCTACTCCTGCTATCTCTCTAATTGCTACATTTGGTATTTTCATTGACCAGTAGATCTTTAAGATTTTCCTAAGACATTTGTGCTGGAAGGTATCTACAAGTTTTTCATCCCCTTTTGTCATTTTCCAGGTCTCGCTGCCATACAATAACACAGCTATTACATTTGAGCTGAAGAGCTTCATTTTGTTTTTCTGTTGAGTTGGTTATTGCTCCAGATCTTGTGTAGCTTATGGAATGCTACTCTTGCATGGCCAATTCTTCTTCTTATATCTTCATTAGTACCTCCTGTCTTGCTCACTGTTGCTCCGAGGTAAATGAACTCATCCACATCGTTTATGTTGTTCCCATTGATGGTTATTGGTGTGATGTTTGCAGCATTTAGACGCATAACTTTGGTTTTTCCTGTATTGATTTTTAAACCTGTTCTAGTTGCGTATCTGTTTAGAGAGTTCAGTTTTTGTTGCATTTGATCTTTGCTGCTGGATAATAAAGCGATGTCGTCTGCAAAATCTAGATCGTCTAATTTTGTTGGCATATTCCATCTTATGCCTGAGTTGTTATCTGCTGTTGTCTTTTTCATTATCCAGTCAACTACCAGGAGGAACAAGAAACCCGACATGGTGCATCCTTGTTTGACACCAGATTTAACATTAAACCATTCTGTTGTACCATTTCCATCAACAACTGCGCATTCACTGTCTTGTATATAAAGTCCTATAAACTTTAATCAGGTTTTCGTGGATATGATTTTAAAAAAAGAAAAGAAAATCATGAGCTACATAAGCATAAAAAGGAAAGAAGTGTACAATTTTATATACAAGTATTTTCCATTTATATCCGCAATCGTCAATATTTCTCTAAAACCAACAACAATGTTTGAATTAAATTCCACGAAATCAATTTTGTGGTATATTTTAATAACTTTCTGCAATGAAGAATTTTATATGTACTGTTACAGGTACTTGACCAAGAAAGAGTTTGTAAAACCAGCCGGGAATTTCAAGAATGAAAAGAAAAATCAGGAAGCGTTTTAATTCAGTCGTAAATTTATTTCTTAATGAGGTTGTCATGCCTTATTGTGATTCCAAATTCAGCACATGGAGAGCCGGCTAATTAACGCTGTATATATTAATGATGACGAAGTACAGGCATGCAAGGAATGGCTATCAAGACGTGAGATTATTTATTTATTTTTTCTTTAAATCCAAACATGCTTCCAGCATTTATTTTCTAGTTAAGTATGCTGATGTAACGATAAACATTCTTTATTGATCAAATGCTGAAAGGGCAATGGTTTTAAGGGAAAAGATCAAAATGTATTACAAATAAAAAAAGGAATCTTTTGAAAAGAGCTATTAAATTAGATATGATTTAATCATAGTATCGCTTCAATCTGTATTCTTTAGTTATTGCTACAGTACATCACATTTCAAACGTTCGCTAGCGTCACATCTGAATTATATATTTGTAGATATTTTCTCCGAGTATTTTTTTTTATTTACATGATACACCTGAACACTATAAGCGAGGGTGGGACCCTCTTTCTTACTATGATGACAGGTAATTACTATGTAATAAAGTATTGCTTTAATTCCTTTTTATTCGCTTAAACCACAATGACAGTGGTACACAAGGTACAATACAGAAATGTATGTATGTATATAGACGTGCAAATAAACTATATCAGTGAAATCCATTTACAAAATATGCACAAAAAAGTGATTTTTTGTGTTACGAAGAACAGATGTCTTTGAAATAAACAATCACTGTTTTTTCTTTATATTACTGGTTGATGTATAATTTCATACAATTCCCAGTGAATGCTAGCCTAACACCACCAGGGGCCGTGTGACGGTCCCCTCAGCCAAAAACCCAGGCTTTAATTGAGTCCGTTTGAAGATAATATGGGGTAGACGTCGAATTTGATAAATTGATGTATTACGGCCTCCGGGGGGCCAAGATTAACGGCGAAGTTCATTGTTCTAATTGTTCAAGTTCACCCAAGGACGCTGAAAAGAAGAAGATTCATTATATCGGGTTTACAGTTGCTCCATGTTAGTTTTGTCTTTTATGTTTGGTGTATACGACTTTTTTGTTTTATTGTTGTCTACTATGGACAAAATGCACTTTAATCAAACAGATGTCATTATTAACGGCATAAATTATCTTATCTGTCCTAATGCTTGATGAGAAAAACAAATGAAAACTCGGTTATATATATATAGATAGATAGATAATTACTTTTCGCAATGATCGGTAAAAGTATAGGTAAAATTACTACTAAATGTAAAGCTTCTGAAGATTTGAAATGAAAGCGCTAAAGCTTTACTAAACGTCTTCGTGTATCTTTTTTATCCCCCCCCCCCCCCACATATATATATATATATATATATATATATATTATAATATATATATATATGTGATCTTATGAGACTGGCATGCTTAATTAGACCCAGAATTTTTGCTATGCATATCTTAACATTTTTGATTCTCTTCAGAAGGTCAAATCTTCAACATTACACAAAGTCTGAGCTTTCTGCGATGATTTTGCGGTTTTTGACGGATTGTAACAATTTATACGGAAAATTAATCGCATTGTCAAAAGCTGAGTATATCCTTGAATTCTAACGAGTGTCGTTCGTCTGTGTTTACCCACCATATTTAGTACCACGTGCATCTGATAGAAGCAGCGCAGAATCTGCAACCGATACGTGACATTACACAGCGAAATTCCCAAGAATGACATACAGTATCAAATATTGCCAAAACATTCCTATTAGCTCTTTTATATTAACTTCATCTTCGAGTTCAGAGACAATTTTACAAAATAAACAGTAGATTTTCTGCCCTTGTTGTGTTTAGAGTACACCTTTGTATCAAGGAGAGACAAGCTTTGCTTATTAATACCCATTCCGGCTTCCTTCTATATCTTTTTTATCAGTCATAATAGAACCAGGGGTCCGACTGGTACCATCTCTAACTGTTTTACCCTGACACATTAAGTCCTGGCAAACAAACAAGTTTTCTATTCGCATTTTCATCCCTAGCCCATGTGCTTTTAAAATCAAAACATTTTCTACCCTTGGTAACCCATTTTGTTTACATCAATATTCGGAGAAACACAGGTTTTTTTTTTGTGTGTGGAAAGTTCATTTTCTCTGTTGATCTTGTCCTCTGGTACCGTGTTTTGGTCTGTGGATTAGGAATGTTGTCCGCTAGAGGGCGCCAATTACTCAGCCACTAGACGGCGCCTACTGTGGCCTCATCTTTGAGAAAACTTTCTCGTTAGACCTTAGGACACATTTAACTGAGACAAGATTTATGCCATTTCGATGTAACTGGCATTATCAGTTTATCAAAATTGATTTTAATGAAGGTTCTTATTTTTTGGCGAAAACTTTATATTTTAAATGGATTTACCATAAACACATGTTTCATAAATATAAGATTGTTCCCTGCAGTGATACTATGTCCCCAAAACAATGGTGTAGACTTTTTGACATTCCATTCCGAGCACTCGCTTTACCCGATAACGTGTACCGGAGTTAAAGTCACACGTTAGCCACGTCTAGCGTTCTGCGCTGGAAGGGATCAACATTTATTTGGCCATAAAAAGTGAAACTCCGAGAGATATCGGAAAAAAACCTAATTAGGCCATTAGAATAGCGTTATTGAACACCGGGCACACGTCTGTTTGTTGTGAAGATTGTTAACGGAGTTTTCCTTTTTCAAGTCGCACTTTAAGGCCAGAAAGTGGCGAACTGAGATTTTTATCAGTTGTTGAAAATGTATTTTGTCTCCCGTATATGTCAAGAGGCGGGTATTATAAGAATGTAAACCCAGCACGGGACTAACGACCTTGTCAAGTCCCAACACGGTTCAAAACTGAAATTCTCCTTTTGTACTTAATGTCAGATCACAGAATATGCACTGGGTATTGAGCACTTTATCGACAATTACTGCTGGGAAAACAATTAAAATTGCCTTGACCCTGTGCACAGTACCAATAGTAACTTCTCAGTAGTACATTTTTTGGGTGGTGTCGATCTCAATGTGACAAAGCCATTTTTCAAATCGGATCGAATGTCTCTTTTTAAGGACAATATAAAAGGCTTGATACAAACATTTAATGGACGTAATTGTTTTCTATAAGAATGGTCCTCCATTGTTAATTTTCTTTAATGGTTACATAAGACTAGCTTGTTTCTGGGGCACCGTTGTCTGTCTGCTATATCGAATACCGTGCGTTTAAATTTAATTTATATACCTATTGCATTATATGTGTCGTGACGAGATCAGAACAGTTCAGTCAACATGTCACAGGCTAAATATAGATCGCCAAACTTTTGCTTTGTGGTATTATTTAGAATTAGGACTCAACAAAAAATTCAACACTGCGTTTCCTCTGTCTGCGTATAACAGTGTATGATATACAGTGTATCTCTGCGACATCAATTTTACACACATCTTCCTTTTTCCTTTTTTTAATTAGACAGACACATCCACTGAAACATTTTGAGCATTGAACTTACTTCCTATCCAACCCTGACATATGTCTTTGTCTTTTTTCGTCTTTCTGTGAGGACGAAGTTCAGTTGTGCGCCATTCTTGCCATTACACGGGTTAGTGTGGAAAATTCCTGTTGCGTTGGACAAATAGATGATGTGTTATATAAGGATCTACGTGTGTATACATTTATATTAGCCCTGTTATTGGTCATTCGGACTGATACACACTACCTAATATCTTTGCATATCGTATTATCAGAACATGTATATATATGTTACAGGTAGGTATGCTTATTTATATTGTATGTGGTTTGTTGTTTACACTAGCGTGGTTACACTAGCGATTATTACGAAGACGACTCACTTCAGCTTGCGTCGGTATCTTATTTTCGAACCCTTATATTTCTCCTTATATGCTAGATGCACTTTTTTATTTTACATTTTTGAGAATAAATGAATGACAACTTACAACATTCAGCGTATCAAATACCATATGAAATAGTGAATACCATCTCAAAACAATATCAAATGCTTCCCAATCATTGATTGAAATCGAACTCTCAACGTCAATCAACCCAATTCTGTATCACTAAAACCTGAACTCTTATAATACACTGCACACATGGGTATTTTGTGTGCTACTACTCAAAATTGCAGAAACAAATGATTCCAAGATTTGAAAGTTAACGAGCATTGCTGAGGATATGTTTATAGTGTGGAAGGGGCTATTTAAAAAAAATTGTCAACCTAAATGATGATGATGGAGATGCATAAAACGACGACAGCAGTGTTGTATTCCTGAATGCGATCTGCTGGGACTCCAACAGACAGGAACTTGATTGGCGCTTCTGTTCCGCATCACCATGCAGTGCGTTTTTCTGCTACTCTGGAACCCATCGTCTGTCCAAACATTCGCGCTACACGTCTGCTGACCTTGATTAATCCTATGACCTCTAGGTAAGCTCTAATCTCCAGACTCATAAAAAAGATTCTCGTGAATTAAAATGGATGCAAGCGAATGACTGTGAAATCAACTATGGTGGTTTGCAGATACTAGACTCCGTAATTAGCGTAAACAAGATAAATTCGACACATGCAGCACAGTAATGGAGAAGTTCGGAACCTTGCATGCTATCACTAAATAGCTGTATGAAGCAACAGCAGGGTCTTCAAGTCACTGCTTCGATTTCCCTGACACTGGGTGTTTTATTTTTTACCTTCTGGTCATTATTAACAGTATTTGTTTGCCCCTCATTTCCCTGATGTATCTAGGATGAGATGGTTAAGTGCTGTTGCTTATCTAGGTGTTTTTTCTTTTTCTTCTTTATCCTTGAGCGTTTTGTGTTCTTTCCGATTCTCTGAGATTTTTTTTAGGAAAATATAAATATGCCGTAAACACGTATTCACTTCGAACGTTACTACTCGATATTTTTTATGTGTTTGCACAAATCTTTGCTCGATTAAGAAAAATAGATTAAGTTATTACGAGCGCCCGTAATATAAGCTTGCAGAGCGGCATCCGTTTCGGAGGTTCCATTCGTAGTGCGTTCGCACCGAATATCAAAGAAAACGGAGAATGTTCTAGCAATAAAGCATGCTTGTATGTGCTCACATCATAAAATGGTATAAGTTAGAAACATGTACAATGAACAATGTATTCTGTGAGACAACACGAACAAGCACCTGTGTACTGGTTTCATGATCCCATTATTGACGTGTGATCCAGCAACCCTTCAATTCACGGCCGTCGTTGACAGACATGGACATACACCGAATGACCCCGGACCACGTGGGTAGTACCGAGTCCTCACTGGAGGTGAATGACTCGGCAGGTCAAAATGGTTACCTGAACGAGGTTTTGTAGATATATTCTAACATTATCGGTATCATTAGAACTTCACTTCAAAGACAAAATTACCAGAATAATTACACTAATTAAGCCACTTGGTATTGGGGGGATTTAACACGTCACGCGGTACCCAGACGGAGACTGGCTGACAGACTTTCTCACGAAGAAAGGACGGGGAGAAAGTATAGTAATCCGATTCCGTCGCGGTTTTAATATTTAGTATGTCCATCAAGATCTCGTTTTCTGCGTTTTGGGGCAACTACTCGGGGGATAACACATTGCCAAACCAAGATGTGTCTTATCAACAGAAACTATATTACGTATACAAATGTTCTATCACATTTTCAAATTTTGTAAATAAAATCGCATTTTCAAGATGTAATGTCAAGTTTGATGTTACTGACCCGAGTACGTACAGTTACAAACACGAGTACCTACAGTTACTATCACGAGTACCTACAGTTACAAATTTTACAAACACACGAACATGGCTGGATTTGATGCATGCAGGATTGATGTGCCGATTCCGCTAACTGTTTATACATATTAACAACCTTCTCTGTGTGTCTTATCTTCCCAATGCTTGACCTGATAGTTTTCGTGGCTTCGGTCAGTCTCAACAAAACTCTTGCCAGGGTAACCTGTAGATCACCATGTGATGTATACGATTAATGCTGTTAACACGTATCACAGGCATGTGCAATGTTCTGATTAACACAGCGACTTTCTAACACTTTGGGATTGGTTATATAAAATGGCTCCAGTCCTATAATCAAACGATAGAACAAAGTAACAAATCTTTAAAAAGTTTTAATATACAATTTTATAACAACAGCTATAAATGATGTTGGTTTTGTTCATAAGTTAAGTTTTGACAACAATGTATTTTAAATTATAAGTCCCTTGCTTTTTACACATATTGAGACACGATCGCATATCAAGGGCATTTTTTTGGCATTGAATACTGGCATCATATATAAATACTACAATATAGAAAAAACAGGTGTTTGGAGTGCAGCTCTAGTTCAATCATAATTACTAATAAAGTATTTGATCATAAATGTACACGCTATCGAAATACCCAAGTCAATAGAGAATACAATACAAAGATCGACAAGGCAACGAATCGCTGATCTGTGTAGCTAAAGCCTGTAACAGAAGGAACACGGGGCTTTTGAATTTGTGTCAAAGGATATTGGTCTTAAATTAAAAAAAAATGTCATGCTTAAGAAAGACAAAAAAAAAAAAAAAACCACACACACAAACAGACTTGTACTTTGTAAACTTTTGTACAATTTTTACAAATGCTAAGAAACTAGATCTATATTCACAATTATCTTTTTACAGGAGTTAGTAAATTTGGCACTTCTTGGATAAAGATACTCTTTGACAATATGAGCTATCTCTCTATCGTGTTTCTCTCTCTGTCTCTCTCTCATTACCCTTCAATTGCAGTCCTAACCCTCGCTGCACTCCTAACAGAAATTTTCAAAAATATCCTATTGCACTTCTGAAGTGACATTATAGTGAGTGAAAACAGCATAGAAACGCCATTACGACATACATACGTCATCGCCCTGAGAGCACCACTTGAATTAAACCCACCAATCACAAGCATCATATTGCAACATGTGAACAAATGGCGGAAAATGCGCAAAATTTGAAGAAAAATGACGAGTGGTGAATGAGAACATACTACAATTCTTTTCCCAAAATAATGAATCAATTGCAGAAAGTCATCTTGCACCAATGATTTTCTGCCTATTATGTGAGACGCTTCAAGTCATCACATCACAGACACTGTCCTCCTGGATCGTGACATCACTTCCTGGTTACCATACACAGGTAGCTGCTTCATAGACTAGCTGTCACGTTCCCAAATAGTGGAAACTCAGATCTAAATCCTGTATGAAAGACTTGTTTTCCTTCATGAAGGTCCTTTTCTCTGCTGTCGTCGCTGTCGCCGCCGCCGTCTACATTTGTTGTACTCACTTAACACGGTATAACAGTCGCGTTTTCTAAACAGTCTCAACTGTCGAAGAGTTGCGCTAAAAAAGTTTTTCATCACCTTCCGACAGAACTTGACATTGCTCCTGCCGTTTGACCCCCTTCTCTTCAGTTGTTCTGAACACTTTTTCGTATAGGATGTTTTCTTTTTACAACTAAGATCGACAGTGGACGGATCCTTGCAATTCGTTTCTTGTAGATTAAGCAGGTCTTTGTTCGTACGGTCCACAAGAAACAGAGTCTCGTTTTCATATTTCAATCTGTGTTTTTTCATGCTTACTGTTATAGCCTTATTGCACACTAACGCTAGGTGATACTTTCGTACGGATTTCCCCAGTCGGATTCCATGCTTTTTGTGTCGGTATTTGGAATACTCCCGGTACCCCGGATTAGACTTTTCTCCAAAATGCTCGTATTCAACTGTCTCATTGAACACACAATCGTCTTCATCGAATTTGTCCTTCTGGAATAGGAGAAAATTAACGTTAATTGATCAGTCTGGAACATTTATTGACCAATCTGGAACATTTATTAACCAGTCTGGAACATTTATTGGCCAGTTCTGAAGCAAACTATGCTTACTCTAAGACACACTCATTTCTAATACTTCATTTATAACGGGAATTTAGCTATTGGATTTTCAGAGAATAGTAGCATTTCATTTCTGCTCAGTTAAAAAAAAAGATTGTTAGAAAATTGAGAAACGTTGTTGTTCCTCTAATTTATGGACTTACCGGTGAACTATACACGACACCCTCAGGTGTGACAGGTACTTTCCGGTAAACTATCCACGACACCGTCAAGTGTGTCACACAGGTACTTACCGGTAAACTATACACGACACCGTCAGGTGTGACACACAGGTACTTACCGGTAAACTATACACGGCACCGTCAGGTGTGACACACAGGTACTTACCGGTAAATTATACGACACCGTCAGGTGTGACACACAGGTACTTACCGGTAAACTATACACGACACCGTCAGGTGTGACACACAGGTACTTACCGGTAAACTATACACGGCACCGTCAGGTGTGACACACAGGTACTTACCGGTAAATTATACGACACCGTCAGGTGTGACACACAGGTACTTACCGGTAAACTATACACGGCACCGTCAGGTGTGACACACAGGTACTTACCGGTAAACTATACACGGCACCGTCAGGTGTGACACACAGGTACTTACCGGTAAATTATACGACACCGTCAGGTGTGACACACAGGTACTTACCGGTAAACTATACACGGCACCGTCAGGTGTGACACACAGGTACTTACCGGTAAATTATACGACACCGTCAGGTGTGACACACAGGTACTTACCGGTAAACTATACACGACACCGTCAGGTGTAACACACAGGTACCGGTTGGCAGCTATTCCGAACACGGTATTGCCTAGGTTGTGAGACCCAGATTGAAGAAGTGCTGAAAGGACAAAAATAAGACTTCATTATAATTGGACGTAAGCAGTGACCTTGTGAGAACAGAGGTCGTCTTATGTCAATGTAGTTAGTGAGATATATTTACACTCAGAACAATGGGGCGGTCATTAAATGTGTTATCAACACCAACTAGGAAGTAGAGGGATACTGGATATATTAATGACAAAAAGACAAAAATCTCAATAGAACTACACATTAATAATCTATAAACTGAGAAAATCAAACAAGCATTTGGGAGAATTGTCTACAGCTCTTGATATACAATCTGTTTCTGTGCTTGTTGTGACAAAACTCCAGGGATTCCGTGCATCTTTTGTAGAACGATATTATTAATCTAGCACAGTGCTTGTTAAATCAAGTCATTCAGATGTGCAGATAATTAAATGCGAGACGGGCTACCGAGTATAAGCACACCTGTTGGTAAAAACAGATAACACTCTTATCAATCTAAGGCCTGTACCATGATGAATTATGAAAACAAAGATGATTAAAATCGTTCCCCATTTTCTCGAGCTTATAGTGGGAGAAAACCCCCAAAACAAAAACGACATAATTTACCGGTAATGAAGATATTAGAAATCGCAAATCTGGTCAAGATATTATAAATAATTAGAATAGTAATTTCAAAATTGACGCCAATTCGTCCATATATATAATTGAGACATGACTTTTATCAGTCTTGACGTCTTAAAGATCGACTTTCCGACGTCCAAGAGATTAATGAGATTATCTGTAGATTTATTCATTAAAACCTTTCTCTCTATCTCTATCCCCCTCTCTCTCTCTCATAACTGTTACCCCTTTAAATGGGTAGATATTTCTAAAGAATCAGTTCGCAATGGTCTCAAATATCGGGGTTTATTGTTCATTCTGTGATTCTTAGCATTCGTCCACAGTTCGCTGTGTACCTGTGTTCATTGCAAACTTTGTAATATACTGCATTACCGACATGTGACAGAGAGTAGCGTTTCAAAGCTTCATCGGATATTTTAAATTCTAACATAGCTACAACACAAAGCCTCGAAAATGGTGCATCTCTGGAATGTGCTTAAACGAAGATCAAGACACCGCAAAAATCAAAAGGGGGTCGCCTGTAATTATATATTAAATCAAATGGCGATTGTCATTTTCTAGATGTTTTATGGAATACCCGCGGCAGGCAATACCCTTCTATGATAGACAATGAATGACCACCTGAACGAGGCGAGATCTCGTTAATATTTAACAAACGTTTTAAACACAATGTCCTTGGAGACAACGCGCGCTGAAATTGCTTGTAAAAGTTGTAAAATCATTCGATAAATTATGATCCTTATTAGCAAGTGATGTTAATCTGTCATTTAATTCATAACCCGTGACAAGAAAGGCAAATTTCATAACCCGTGACCAAAAAAAAAAAAAAAAGTGCACGGAAGAAAATTCGATCGAGTGATCGGTGCTACAGCGCGACATCAGCCTGACGTAGGGCAGTTACCAGTCATTCAGTTTACAGTGGAGTCAATTAGTGGTGATGGGTGACAATGATGAATTATATCAACATTGACTCAAAATATTCGTGAGAAAACTGATCTAATGAAGAAAAATGGGGGGAAAATATTAAAACTTACAAAATTTGGTATCTGCACAGGCAGTTCCTCGTACTGAACCGTCTTCCAAGATTTCTAGAGCACGATGGCTTTTGGTCCTCAGAAACATCTTTTTTTGAGTTATGTCTTCCCGTCCTTGTCCAGGGGTAATTCCGACAAGATCGGGTCTCACAGAGACCGTGGATCCGAGTGAAACGATAAGGCTCACTACCACGCAATACGTAAAAACATGCAAACAAAACTTCTTTGGAGTCGTATGTAAGTTAGAGTTCATTTCTTAAAACAACCCATATCACGAGCTGGAAAGGACTACTCTGGAATTCCACGCCTGCCCAATTCCACCGAACATTCATAGCACTTTCTTAAAAATAATTCTTTTGTGGGAAACAGGTCCTCTCGTCCTTCAATGTACCCTGTATAAGAAACAAATTTAATGTCACATAACGTTTGTTAAAAATTTGGCTACAAACCAAAATGCCTACCCTGCAATTTTGTTTTTTTTCATTATATATAGTTTAAACAGTGACGAGGTAAAAATTACGCTGGAAAATTCATTCAATTGTGAAGGTATTTCAAGTATAAAGTATACATAAAATGATGGATCACATACAATACACTGGAGAGAGAGTCTTACATGAAAAAAAAAATGCAAACAAGTGTCATTGATGACAATAGGAGGGGACATATTTAGAGATCGATTTTATGGCTGTGATTGCATCGATATCTTAGCCGGCTGCAGATTGTTTATTTTACATGAACAAATTCGTTTTACAAACACCCCAGAAGTTGTCACGTCAGCTGACGAAGGTAAAATATTTGACCTGTAGGTAGATATATAAGCTAAGATAAAATCACTTTGCAGTTTTGTCTGTGTAATACCGCCTACAAAAAAAGCACGTGTATATACGGCGGTGATGAGTGTGCAGTGGCTTTTTCGCTCTCTGCATCTCCTCTCGCTGACCATGCACGTGTCTTTCTTTTTTTTCCCCCTATTAGAAATCTTTTCAACTTCGTTAACGTATTTAAGTTTACAGTAATCAAGACAAAAATGCATCAGAGTCTCACTTTTCTAAAATATTTACTACACATGTGATACATGATAGAGCTTGCATCGCATTTTTTTTTTTTTATTAAACTTAATTTTACAGAAATAATGAAAAAGTGTAATATTGAAGATTAATAAATCTTACTCATTAAATTATATTGAGTAAAACTTTCGAAACCATTACCTAAGAAAAATCATAATTCCGTTCAACTCAATATTATAGTTAAAATCCATGACATAATTAATAAATCCAGGAGTATAAAATTCCACATCCATTCAGGTCCTATTGTACCTACAGACTGAACGTTTCAGTCTCAACGAGTGGAAGTTATGAGTGCGCAAGCGCACGAATTCTATATATATAAAAAAAAATAACCAAGATGGCAGCGAGTATTTGTAGGAAAAATATCTTTTACAGTATTTGCAGACGAAATTTTGGCCACAAGAGAAGTTTTTCGAACAGTTATAAATTTACAAAATGTAAAATCAACCGAGCAGTCGTTGCTGGTTTGTCAACAGCGTGTTTTGTCTCGTTTAGCGCATTTTACGCGAAATGGAAAGGGATTTTACAAGTTCATGCAGATGAAGGGGTATGTTTCTCATGTTATTAGTCACAAAAACGCTTATTTGGTAAAGATAAATGCGTAAACTATGTAAAGAATTATGAAGAAGAAAATATGTAACACATGTGCATGTCAAGTTTACTTGCAACTCCCCATTAGGCTAGCTAGCCTCAGCCAGCTCTGATTATGAATAGCTGAATGTTGGTCATAGACACACACCCTCAAGATCAGAAATAACAGACTTGCCTAAAGCAATCAAATGTATTACATAGAGTAAAACAAAGTTTTTATATTTCCTTTGGGTATGGAATGTATTTTAAGACTGGCGATTCAGTGTAAGTGGTTTGACAATCTAAGGGGAATAACTCAGGATATGTCCAACATATAATCAGGAACAGTACACACCAACAAAGACGGTTTAAAGCCTTAGTATCAACTGAGACCCACTTTTGTTACAAAGTTTTATTCCAAAGTCTTCATTTTTAACAATGTCATTATCGGATCACAAGCGGTTTAAACAAAGGTCTTAAGTGTGCCTGGTTATGTGGGATGACCAGTGATAAGTTTTATCATATCAGTACCAAAGATTTCTGTGGTAGGCTTGTACATCCTTGTCAACAACTGTCATCGCCTCTATTGTGACAGGACTAGATCTGGAAACTAGAATAATGATTCTGTTGATTAATGAAGAGTCTCTTTGTTATGGAATGAACACTTTAATAGCTTAACCCCAATCACTCAAACAGTGGGTTTATATTTTAGAAATAAAAGTACCTTATTTGAGACAATTTCGTTTCTCGGCCTAGTTAAAAAAAATAGTTATGGAATATATATTTGATTAAAATGATGTTTTACAACAGTTTTTGGTAAGATATGTTTTAAACAATGAACTAGTTTCAAGGATTTTTTAAGGGTTGTAGGGGGGCTGAAATAAGGCCCCATTCCCAATGCTAAAAAGCAGGTAATTTCCCCATTTTTTGCTTTGAAATTCCCAAACAATTAAAACAAATCAAGCAGGGTAGCCAAATCGTTCATATTATCTTTTTCACAGGCCCACAGATTACAAATTTTGCCTCAAAATTCTTAAAAGTAAACATAATTTTTTGGGCTCTGTTTATTTGAATGAGGTAAGCTTTGACCAAATTGAAAGTCAGAAGGAGCCCAATTATACCTTAAAGCACTCTAAATTGGGTTTCTCCCTATTTCTTTGTATTAAAGATTTTTCCCAATTTTAAGCAAATGTAACTATTTTTCCCAATTAGAAAGGCCCTGGCCCTTGAAATCAAGACCTTAAAAAAACCCTGAGTTTTAACAATATAAATAACAAAATGTTTATAATTTATTAAAATGGACTACTGCTGTCATGAGTTCACATTGCTGCACTGCACATATTTAACATAGTGTTACATTTATATGTAATACTGATTTAGATGAACACAATGGAGATATATATATATATATATAATAAGAATAACCAAACTACTTCACACATCTAAGGATAGTGCCAGATTCAGATGTTAGGTGAATACCTTTAAAGTTATAATCAATATCAATTTAAGAGTTTAGTAATTAGTTATAAATTAAAATATTGTGATGTGTCATCAAACCTTTCTCATATACACAGATCCAGAATAAAACTTGAGGTTTTTATGATGCCATTTTAATTTCCCTCATGTTGATTAACAGGGAAGGGAAAGAATTGACAGTTTCTAAAGCATAAGTACATGTACCATAGTCTAGAGAGGGCACACATATCATATGTTCAAAAGGGCACTTTTTATCATGGCAAGACAATTTCAGGGCTCCTGAACATAAGTGTGGGCTTCTGAAGATGAGTGTGGGCTCCTGAACATAAGTGTGGGCTTCTGAACATAAGTGTGGGCTTCTGAAGATGAGTGTGGGCTCCTGAACATAAGTGTGGGCTTCTGAACATAAGTGTGGGCTTCTGAACATAAGTGTGGGCTCTTGAATGTTGTAATTTCAGTAGCCCACACAAGTTATTGAGCTAGTGTTTATAACTCTGTAGAGTTGAACAAAAAGTTGTTTGCTTTGCAGATATTAGAAACAATTAACACATCTAAACTGTAAAACTTACTGTTTTTGTAATAAAGAATGTTATTGGCACCTTAAGAATGTAATAAGTGCACAATGCATGCTTTTGCATTTTTAACTGCATTAGAATCTAGGGCATTCTTTTATCTGTATGTGAATTTCAACCTTCCCACAAATTTTTAAGATGCATAATGAGATTTAGTTTGATCAGGATAGGGATCGCACAAAGAGTGTTAAATCAGAGAGACCCAACTCCCCTACAGCAACAAATTTCTGCTATTGTTACCTTTTTTCATCATGATTTTAGATGTGGATTATTAAAATACTTTAAATTGCAGTCTAGATTAATTTATTTGTTGAATTATTAGGTTAATCTAATGATCAAAGGCAGTTCCTGGAGGCTGGGGAACATGTTGACCAAATTTGATCTTGTCTTAGATTTTTAAGGTACTTTAAATGGATTATTAGAGTCAAGAGGCTTTCAATTTTTGATTTTTCACAAGGTTATTATTAAGAGGGACTAATGCAAGTAAAAGTACTTTTTGCTGACTTGAATAAATTTTTCACATATTGCACAGTTTAGGACATTTAAATGCTCGATACCGGTCCATTCAGAGTTTGATTTCATTCACAAACCCAGCCATTAGATGATTTAATACTCTGCTGGGTCAAGCATTGCTGTATATATACAGATATTTACATAGTCTGCAATACATTTTATCACAAAATCAATATATCTTATCTACCTATCTTTAAACATCACTGTTTTGGCCCTCTTTCAATTTTCAAACATTGAAATATCTTTTTAAAAAACAGGTGAAGAGGAAGAATGGTTGGCTTAAAAATGTCCAGAATTTAAAATGTCAATTTAATTGACATAATTTACTGAGGTGCAATTGGTACAAAAGCAGAGTTCTAATGAATACCAGCTCCCCTTCCCTGAACCACACAAGTCACTGTACTTATTAAGGAACCTAGCCAAATTATACACCACACACAACTTGCTGCTGTGCACTCTAAAGTGGAAGGATACTTTAAACGGGCAAAAACAATTTTTGGTTTCTCCCTCTTGATTAGTACAAAGAAATCAAATTGTTGTGTGACAAATTTAATATTTTATGACTGTTATGAAAATGATGGGTGTATAATCCCACCTTGCATAGAAAAAGACATCATCAGTCTATCTCAATAGCTCACCTACTTTCAAACTACAATGTTATATTTGACCACAGACATATGCAGGTGCTTGCACATGTAGTAAACTGATGAATAGTGTCGTCAATGTACATATATTAAGGATGGGGATGTACTGAGGGACATGGGGAATGTGGAGGGGCTGGCTAATGTCTCTTAATTCTTTGCCAAAAATTGGCCCCTGCCCAGTTTGTTAATTCACACCTTAGGCCAGGCGCAGGTAAGTGAAAGCCAACATGAAAAGGAGACACCAAAGGTAAATATAAAACGTGTCTCAGTTCATTATGGTGTATCTAAAATGTGTAAAAAGACAACGGGACAAAATACAGAAATTATTGTATTTAGTACTGGTATGTTCCAATATTTTCTAAATTTCATTAAATCATTGCCCCCACCCCAACCTCGCAACACCCACCCCTTTTGTTGTTAATTGGCATTCATCAATTGTATGATTCATTTTTCTTCTTCAAAAATTACCCTGAACATGACATAGTTCACAAAATGACAGCAAAACTATAGGAGTGTTGTACATACACAGTGGAAAGGAGTGAAAAATCACCAAGAATTCACATATATTCATGTGATATCATGACATAATATACTTTGATATTAACTTGAAATACAACTATGATAGGGCAATGAATCGATAGACTCAGTTTGTATCATGGACCTATTGGATGGTAATCCATTCTGTCCTATGAAGTCCTTTTGGTATGATAAACATTTATAGCTCAAGATTGTCTGATGCATTATAAAACTATATATATCTGTGTACACTTTCACCTTGTAATGACAGATGAAATATTAATGTATACTCGGACCCATAGCTGAGCAATTTCAAGTGGAGAGGAAGGAATGGGACGGTGGGGGGAAATATACCCTTTGAGACATTTTTACTAATTTTCTATTGAAATTAGAAAACAACATATAATTGAGTAATCTCTTACGTGTCTTTAAAACAATTTTACATTTATTGTATAGCAACATTTTTTTAAGGGGCAACTGTTGTGACAATACCCCCAACAAAAGATGGTACATGTAATATGTACCTGGAACGTTTTATCCCCCATCCAATTGATTGCTAATTTTGCTGACAAATAGATGGCTAATTTTCCTGTGGTTTTGTTGCAGGAGGAGAAAAAGGCGAAGAAATCACCGACGTACAGAGAGATGCGGTTCCTGCACTTCGCCTCGGTGGAATACAAAGGAGTTATCTACATGACGCCTCAGGATTTCCTAGAATCCGTCACAGAGGACATGCCACGACGTAGGTTTTATGATTTAAGGAAGAACAGAACCATGTTCAGGGTGTAAGAGGTTCATGTGATGAACAGTAATGTGTTCAGGGTGTAAGAGGTTCATGTGATCAACAGAACTGAGACTCATCATAATCTCATCCTCTGATATGTACACACAAACACATTAATCTCATCCTCTATGCGATGTACATACAAACACATTAATCTCATCCCCCTATGAGGTGTACACATAAACACATTAATCTACTCCCCTAGGAGATGTACACACAAACACAATAATCTCATCCCCTATGCGATGTACATACAAACACATTAATCTCATCCTCTATGAGATGTACATACAAACACAATAATCTCATCCCCTATGAGATGTACACACAAACACATTAATCTCATTCTCTATGAGATGTACACATAAATACAATAATCTCATCCCCCTATGAGGTGTACACATAAACACATTAATCTACTCCCCTATGAGATGTACACACAGACACAATAATCTCATCCCCCTATGAGGTGTACATACAAACACAATAATCTCATCCTCTATGAGATGTACACACAAGCACAATAATCTCATCCTCTATGAGATGTACACACAAACACATTAATCTCATTCTCTATGAGATGTACACATAAACACATTAATCTCATCCTCTATGAGATGTACACACAAACACAATAATCTCATCCCCTATGAGATGTACACACAAACACAATGATCTCATCCTCTATGAGATGTACACACAAATACAATGATCTCATCCTCTATGAGATGTACACACAAACACATTAATCTCATCCCCTATGAGATGTACACACAAACACAATAATCTCGTCCTCTATGAGGTGTACACACACATACACACAAATACCTGACACAGTTTTAGGCATGGACATGTCAAAGGTTTATGAATAAAGTGATGATATAATTTTATCAATGGTGTTAGATTTAGCACTAGTTTATTAGGGACCAATTCTCCATTCATGATGCTCTAAAAATGTAATACCATAGTTTTTTTTAAATACCAAGAGATAGGTAGGCCTTAAAAACATTGTCATGAATAAACTTGTCTTCTTATTCAATGGAGAAAAATGTCAACAAAAATGGGTTCTTGTAATAAACATGTTAAATAGCAAAGTTAAGCTGAAATTGTACACTTGATTTGTTTTTTCTCAAGATAATAGTTTTCCTTTTTTATCTATATCTAAAATCATCAAGACACAGATAAAATTCCCAGTGACATTGTCATTACAGCTTTTAGAATTTTTTTGAATGAGTAAGAAATGAAGAATTTTTCTTGTTTGATCATAAATGGAATTAAAGGAATTTTTTAAAGTGTTTACCATTCAATGAAAACCAATAAATTGTTCTTGCAAAGTTCCATGAAGAGGCAAATGGTTATTATGTATATTTACCTATTAATTTTAGATTACACTTCCTTTACACAATTTGAGAGTTATATTTTTACATCAAGATGTGAATTTTTTTTAATTTTAATGTGTATGAACTTCTTCTATCTACTCGTAAATGCAGTACTCCTTATGGAACAAGAGTTTTTGCAGAGCTAAACATTTTTTTTGCATGGAATTCTAGAATTACCTCCTACTCCCATCAGAGCAGGCTTATTATTACCGGCTATTTGCTCGAACCAATCCTGTGATTCAAAGTATTCTTATAGAATCTATACCTGTAGGTCTACTTTGTGGTTTTACCTACATACGTTTTAAAGAGAACAGTTCAAGGATTTTCGCTTTGCTGTTTGTTGAGAAAATGAAAGAAAAAATAAGAAAAAATGTACAATAAACCTGTATATTAATAGACCCCAGGCCCAAATCTTGGGGGATCACGCCTTGTAAAGAATGTTGCCCTCTTTGGTTGTATTTTTAGTACACACTACTGCTCTGTAACCGGGGGGACATCTGGGTTTCTGCAGACTTTTTTTTATTGCAGGCATGGTGCTCCTTAGTTCAAAGTTTTCACTGGGTTAACCACTTGTATACCTTATTGCCAAATTCACGATCTTATCACATTGATGGGCCAAATGATATGAAGCTGCTATTTCTTTTTACCTTTCAATTTAATAAACTAGTAAATAAGATATATGTAAGTATATTGAAAAAAAATTATTAACTAAAAATTCAGAAGACTTCCTGAAATTTATCCCGTCCTTCACAACCCCATTCGTATTTGATGATGTACAAGAAATCAACACGATTCTCCTTGAAAAGCTAAGAATTTTAGAAATGTTTTTTGGTTGTGTTTGGATTAACTTTCTATCCCATTTAAAGGGGAAATAGTTTTTTGGAGACAAGTTTAATGATTTGTTGTATGTGTAAAAATCTGTGTTCATGATGATGACTTGACAAAGACCAGGAAAAGCTTGACATTGTTAGTGAAGTCTGAACACCATGTAAAACAAATGCTAGGAATCACAGGAAGATGGCAGAGAGATGGCAGAGAAAGCTGGACACTCACGACCTTGAGAGTGGATCTCTGTTCTTAAAAGGCTGTCTTGTTTATGACCTTGAGAGTGGATCTCTGATCTTAAAAGGCTGTCTAGTTTATGACCTTCAGCGTGGATCTCTGGTCTTAAAAGACCGTTTAGTTCATGACCTTGAGAGTGAATCTGTGTTCTTAAAATACTGTCTAGTTATCGACCTTGAGAGTGGATTTGTGTTCTTAAAAGACTGTATAGTACATGACCTTGAGAGTGGAGCTTTGTTCTTGAAATACTGTCAAGTTCATGACCTTGAGAGTGGATTTCTGATCTTAAAAGACTGTTTAGTTCATGACCTTGAGAGAGTGGATCTGTGTTCTTAAAAGACTGACCAGCTCATGACCTTGAGAGTGGATCTGTGTTCTTAAGACTGTCTAGATCATGACCTTAAGAGTATATCTGTTTTTGAAAGAATGACTATCTCATGACCTTGAGAATGGATCGAGTCTGACTAGCTCACAACCTTGAGAATGGAGTATTACCTTGGCAACAGGTACTACTTGTGTATGATTTTAATTTGAATCCCAGCCACTCCAGATCTAAGGGTTGTTCCAGACCATAAGAAAAGACAGTTCTTTCACAAGGCGCTCTGCATTAGAAGGGAAAGTCACAGGATCTATAAACTTGGTTACGTTAAAGAACCTCCATTGATTAATAGCCATGAGTACTAAACATAGGTCTTGGTATGTGGAGTGAGGTCTAGGTATGCGGAGTGAGGTCTAGGTGTGCGGAGTGAGGTCTAGGTGTGTAGAGTGAGGTCTAGGTATGTGGAGTGAGGTCTAGGTGTGTAGAGTGAGGTCTAGGTGTGTAGAGTGAGGTCTAGGTGTGTAGAGTGAGGTCTAGGTGTGTGGAGTGAGGTCTAGGTGTGTAGAGTGAGGTCTAGGTGTGTGGAGTAAGGTCTAGGTGTGTGGAGTGAGGTCTAGGTATGTGGAGTGAGGTTTAGGTGTGTGGAGTGAGGTCTAGGTGTGAAGAGTGAGGTCTAGGTGTGTGGAGTGAGGTCTAGGTGTGTGGAGTGAGGTCTAGGTATGTGGAGTGAGATCTAGGTATGTGGAGTGAGATCTAGGTGTGTGGAGTGAGATCTAGGTGTGTGGAGTGAGGTCTAGGTATGTGGCACTCCATGTAAAGCTACTGACCTCCCTCTAACAACAACCAACAACTTCATGATTTTAGACTTGAAGACAGGTTAATCAGAATAGTGACCACTCCGAGGGACATATGTTACTGTGTTGTATTGTATGCTCACAAAGTATCAATAAACTTTTCAAACTTTTATGTATAGCATTCTGATTTTTGTTTTTCAGTTTCAGTATTTTTACTCACAGTAATCTTAGGCAAAATAAGTATGGGATGCATTTGACTGTTAAGTCAGCAATAACTGGCTACGTCTGACCTCAGTAAATTCTTTTAACCAAATTACTCCTTGTGGATTCAAAAGATGACAGCAACCAATAGAATTGGACGAATCTTTACATGTAACCATATATACAGTAAAACATGGTTATATAGGCCAACAAAAAAACAGTTTGTTATAACCAAGCTTCATTATATCAAATTAAATTTTCGTTATTTTCTCTTCATAGGGGAGTAAATACCACTTCGCAAAAGGCATGAATTTGTTATAGGTGTGCTCGTGATAAGCCTGTTTTATTGTATGTAGGATCAGAGTCAGTGTAGTGTATTTCTAAATATTCTCTGAATATACAGTACTTTAGAAATTCCAAGTTACCCAGTATGTCAAAATGATAAATTTTCAAAACCTAAATACTACGAGCAATGGCAGCTTGTTATGCAGCCAAGCTAGTATACGCACAGAATTTACTGAGATGTGCCAAGTATACGCACAGAATTTACCGAGATGTGCCTAGTATACGCACAGAATTTACTGAGATGTGCCAAGTATACACACAGAATTTACCGAGATGTGCCTAGTATACGCACAGAATTTACCGAGATGTGCCAAGTATACACACAGAATTTACCGAGATGTGCCTAGTATACGCACAGAATTTACCGAGATGTGCCAAGTATACACACAGAATTTACCGAGATGTGCCTAGTATACGCACAGAATTTACTGAGATGTGCCAAGTATACACACAGAATTTACCGAGATGTGCCTAGTATATGCACAGAATTTACCGAGATGTGCCTAGTATACGCACAGAATTTACCGAGATGTGCCTAGTATACGCACAGAATTTACCGAGATGTGCCTAGTATACGCACAGAATTTACCGAGATGTGCCTAGTATACGCACAGAATTTACCGAGATGTGCCTAGTATACGCACAGAATTTACCGAGATGTGCCTAGTATATGCACAGAATTTACCGAGATGTGCCAAGTAAAGTCCATCATGGAAAATTATATCAGAATAAAGAGTGCTGATGAGGATAAATAAGGGAAGGAACTCTGTTGATAGTCATAGTGTAATGGAATATAAATATGAATCCATCGACTTTAAAAAGGAACCATACAATCACTGTTTTGATAGAAATGATATGACGAAAACATTACATATTGGAAATTGCTTGTGAATAATTAATTTGTAGACTTCTTTGGATGATTGTGGTGATAATTAAAAGTTGATATTGAACTCTGCAATATTACACACCGGTAAATTGTGACAGAAAGAGGATGGACAAGTTTGCATGAACTTGAGACAATGAAATACCATTGCTGTATTAAATACTGCTGCTGATCAAACTCCAAGGTCTTTCCAGTAAACAAGAAAATTGTAATAAACATTTCTAAAATCAAACAAACATTTTAAACTTGTATGTCAGTATGGGACTTCTTTGTCTTGTGTAAATAATTGATTGATCTTTCAACAAATTTTAGTACCCTGGAGCATCTTTTATTTGTGTTTTGTTTTGTTATCATTGTTTTAGCCAATTGATTGAAACAGTTTTTGGAGTGAAGGAAATCACGGATGCTGAATTAAGACAAAAGAAAAAGGAAGTGGGGAAAAAAGTAACAGGAAAATTACTTGTCTTGTAGGCAGACTGTTTTCTTTGTTCATGCAAACAGATTTTAAAGTCTTGTGAAGTGGAGCAATGATAGAGGATGTGCATTGCAACTGTGCACTCCTCCAATCTCTCTCTCTCTCTCTCTCTCTCTCTCTCTCTCTCTCTCTCTCTCTCTCTCTCTCTCTCTCTCTCTCTCTCTCTCTCTGTCTTTCATTATTTCACATTTCAGTGCAGCAGTGTATTTCAGATATCACATAGAACTTCACCACAAGTCATTACAGGGTTTTGTAGATAGGAAGATAAGGTGAACCATTGAAGAGGAAAGATACCCCATATCTCTCCTTAGTGTTCAGTAGATCACAAATATCTTGATTAAATAAATGCAAATTTTACATTTTGTTAAAAACACTTTTTAATTTAATTCTAAAGTCCCATTTTTTCCCTATTTGATCATGTGTAAATACAATCAAATCTGATAGAGGGGTTTACAGACTCTGTTTAAGACCTGAGTGTTTTTAAAGTTTAGTCAAGCAAATGTCTTGTCTCAAATATCTTTTTAAAAATCTTGAACCTGCTCCGTTTAAATATGAAGAGATTTTTGAAATGTTTTTGTATTCATTGTTTTTCTGACTTCTGAGATAACATGTGAACAGTTATCAGTATTACACTTTCACCATTTCAAAACTGGTGCACTGAAGTACGAAAAAGCACAGGTCCTTTGTAGAAATTGAAACCATCTTGACTGTTGTGTGAAGAATATTGATTATTATCTATTTGAAACACAAAACTCCTGAGAAAGTATTCAGATAGATACAGATTTTGTTGTCTAACAAGCACTTTGGCACTACAGATTAACTGACAAAATCCTTATATATATGGTCAAAATGAAATGAAACTTCATCATTTCTGAATGTTAAATAAAAATAAATTTCAAAAGTATTAATGAGATTATTGAGCAGTTGTTTGTAATGAACCCCTCCTACCCCCCCCCCCCCCCCTCCCCTCACTCTCTCGTAATTCCAACGTGTATAGAAATATCCTACACCTTTCCTCCTATTTGATTCTTCTTTATCGACCCCATAGAGGTTGATGCCCCAATATGTCCTCATGTACAGTATTTTATTTAATGAATTACATCTTGGAGACATAACTGCCCTATTGATCGATGCTTCTATGTCACTGCTCTTACATAAAATGAACAATTTTTAGGGTGAGGGGATGTCAGGTGGGGTGAAGGGGTGTCAGGTGGGGTGAGTGGGTGTTGGGTGGGATGAAGGGGTGTCAGGTGGGGTGAGGGGGTGTTGGGTGGGATGAAGGGGTGTTGGGTGGGGTGAGCGGGTGTCAGGTGAAAATCTTAATTGAGACTTGATATTGTGTTACATGAAAAAGAATCTCATAACTCCTATAAAGAATACAAAATTTAAGAGTAGAGTAAACACGGACCCCTGGATATACCAGAGGTGGGATCAGGTGTCTAGGAGGAGTAAGCATCCCCTGTTGATTGGTCACACCCGCCGTGAGCCTTATATCCTGATCAGGTAAAAGGAGAAATGATAAACATAAGACATTGTACTTGCCGGAACATTCAAGACAGCAACCATGTATTTTATGTGCAAATTATTGATTCATTTTAAACTTTCTTATAAGATTATTTAACTTTTATCTAGATTTCAGTACAGGGTAACTTTATATAGAATTCAGTAACGAGTGAACCGTTTTGTTTTCTCTGTGTACAGGTATGTTGCAATGGAAATTTGCAACTCAGCACTTCCCACTGCATATAGTTAGAAAGAAGGCCTATCTGTATAGTATTGACAGCATAGACAGTTAGCAGGACTTTACATTCCAATGAAGATTAGTAAATTCCAATTAAAAATAGATTTTTTAAATATTGGTAAAGATCAACTGAAGTATTGAACTTTTATGAGCGACTCAAAGAGTCTCACAAAGCTTCTACTTACTGAATCAGCACAATATTTCAGTTAATACATAATTAATTTTACTATCCCCCCTTCCCTCCACCCCCACCACCAGGTTTGAGAGGGATGAACGCCTTATTAATCTGCACCTTGATGTTGTAAATTTTATCATAAATACTCTTATTATACGTGTACTTTCCACAAGTAAAATCTTTTGGGGACCACAACTTCCAATCTTAACAGTCACATTAGTCCTCTTGTTTGTGCAACAAGAGCTTATTCTGATTGATCAATGCCAAATACAATTGGTAAATATTGGTATAAAGAACAGTGTATATGTATGTATTTTTTCTTAACAACCTGCTATATTGTTAGCATGTGCGGAATGCTCTTGGGGTACATCATTAACTTTTCAATACACATTTTCAATCCTATCCATCCAGGCTTTTGGATACTTTACCCTAGCATGATAATGTCACTTTAACAGGTTACTTAGACCTAGAGAAAGTTTGGCCCTTTAATCTCCAAATAGTTTGAATTGCTTCAAAATCTTTCATTTTAAATTGGCATATATCATTCAATGTAAAAGCAAACACTTTTTTCATATCCGACATGCCATTGTTGTGTTAATAAGCTGATCAGCGGGTTTTGTTTGTTCTCTGTGAAGAAAACCCCTGGGACCAGACTTTATAATATGTGCACATGTTTGGTGATAAAGTCAATATGGTGTAATTATTTAAGGTGAATTTGGAGTAAATGTAAAGAGGACATTGCCTAGCTTCAGAGATAGTGTGGATAAGATAACTGGTCATCTTTTGATGTTGACTGCAATATTCGTTTGTTTAGTAAATGTATTAGGTGCTTAATAATGTGTCATATAGATAACATGGGACATAAAAGTAGATAATGAAATGAGGGAGGGAGGGGGTGGGGCTGGGAGTCTTTGTCGAGGTGTTTGTGCTCAATGCTTTGTTTTGTTTACACCAACTCAAGAGTAAGCAAACTCATCTACTATGCTGATACTGACTGTTCGAGCAGTTTTGTGACTAATAAAGATCTGTATAGCTGGTTATGTTCCACGCCCTCACAGTTTGCTGTACTGCACCTCGCGTCCTGCTTTGATATGGGACCATATTTTCATACGATCTAGTCAGAAGTCAAAGATTTCAAGTTGGAATGATGGCTAAAAGAGATGGACAGATTCAGAAAATTTTCATAAAGTCCACACCATGACAAATTTTCTTGAGAGGGTCCTCTTTTTATTATTAACATTTTTACACTTTGGAATATAGTCATAAAGTGTTCTGGAAGTTGAAACTGTGAAACTACATTTACACTGTACACTGGGGCTGTCAGTGTCTTGATTTGATGAGTTAAGGAAAAGTTTTGATTTCCTTCTTCAACATGTATTAATGTTTTTTTACAGTCAATAAATCAGAAGAAACAATTTTAGAACTCTAAAAATAACGGCATTCTTGGGAAAAAACTCTTATTTTACACATTATGATAAATTTGATTCATTACCCACATTTGAATAGAAATTGTTGTATTGAGTGTTTATAACTAGAATTTCTGTATTAAATGTTTTTATAACCTTTCATAAAACAATATAAAATGGATATATGTCATCAAATCTGCCTAAGTAAATGCTTAGTCCATAAAATCAACACCTGATGGAAGAAAAAAACTTGTCAAAACTTTGCAAGGTAATTTAGCATGTTTGGAAATGATGACTGAAAAAGAGGCTTTGTCTAAGGTAGTATTCTACTGTAACAGATCTTGTGTTGCAACTGATATCGGTCTGGGGTAAGGCTATAGATTTACTACGACCCCTCCTCTTGTCGGGAAACTATCCAGCTTCAGGTCTTTCTATTAAATACTTTATCAGAGAAGATCTAGCCTTATGCTGTCCTTTACAATCCTGAGGTGCCGATTTCATTGTGTTCTGTTTGGAGTGAGTCTGCTTCAACACCCTTTGTATCGTGAGGACATTCGACAACTCTCTCAATGAAACGAAAGCCTAGCGAAAGATGGAGTTTTTTGTCCATACTGGCAGACAGACTGTTGCTTGTTTGACCCTAGACTGTTGCTTGTTTGACCTTGAAATATTTTTGATGCTTGATTATTGTCATATCAAATTAATAAAAAATTGCTATATGTAATTTTTTAGGCTTAAGTTTACAATAGGTAATGTCTCATGATAGTGAAATAATCTGAAATATGCGGTGAATCTCGGGGTATATACATGCAATTGCAATAAGTAAAGTGCTTTGTATCTATGTGCACACATAGGTATTTTATTTAATCTCCGGCTTTGATGTCTGAGCAAAATATTTCTTATTATTGAAGTGAAATTTGAGTGCACTTCTCTGTCATTGCAACACAAAGAATTTTCTATGTGAATATATACCCAATTCATTCCAATCCTTTTGGATAAGTTTAAATTAAATAAGTTGTGATAGAACATTTTTGTGGAATTTGAAAATTGAAATAGAAATCCACAGGGAATGGTTTCGTGACAGTTTTATCTGAATGCTTTATGTTAATTCTCTAGATGAATTCCCAGGGATGATAAACACTTAATCAGAAAATCGGAGATGAATGAAAAGCGTGGCGATATATAGGATGCACTCAGATGATGTAATAAATACACTATATAATGCGTTAAGTTATAAACATATAATGCATTAAAAAGTTTTGAATTTTTTCAGCAAGGATTGGAAGAACAGGTTTGACTGAGAGTGAGGTTGAAAGCTGGCTGAAGCGTACACCGAACAGGCGATATGGCAGTACCAAATTATTTCGCAATCTACATGACAAAGGTGAGATTGCCGCCCACCCTGTACTTACCTGTCAGTAAGTACCCAGGTATACAGGGAGAATAGGTGGGAGACGGAATTTAAAGAACTTGTTACTTCATACTTTGTACACCTTAAATCTGATGTCCGTTTGCAGTTTTCTTTTGTGCATGAAACTTTTGCCAAATATTTACCTATTAATTTAGGGTCAATGGTGTCAACCCACGTGCTATAAAGTATGAGAATGCAAAGGGCCACAATTAAAATGAACACACAAGTCAGATTGTAATGATCCAAGCAGAGGTCACAAATAATGTGCAGTCCAAGAAAGGTCACAATGAATGTGAGCAAATTTAAGTCAGTTGTTGTGTACTGTGACAGTCCATGCAAAGTCACACTGAACAAATAAGACACTCAGACTGTTCTGCACAGTTTAAAGTTTTACGTTGCCAGACTATACGAAAGTTATTTTTATGTGTTGTTGAAAAAGTTTTAAAAGATTTTTTTATAGCTTGAATAAGTTTGCAAAAGCTTTAGTTAATTGTGCTGCAAAAAATGAAGCAAGTCTTATCTGTTAACATGCAGATACAAGAGTCTTCTAATTCTTTATCAAGTTCATTAGCAAGATCAGTCTTTTGAACTTGTCAAATTTTTCATTTAATTATCTCAAAAGAAAATCTCTAAAAGTTAGCAGCCAAATTACAAGATTGCAGAGGAGCATGCGATTACTGCTGCACAATGTAGTGGCTCTGAAGGGAAATACTGAAAAGATAAAATGTACTCACTCTCTCCATCAGATGTCCTTAGAGCAGGTCCTCATAACATAAAGGAAAGTCTATCCCCTCTCTCTTTCTCTGTGAGGGTAGCAACAATCAAAATGAATCTGTAATAAGAAAATTTGTAATAGTTGTATTTATACATGATGATTGCATGATATTGATGGATTTTCCAGACAGGATTTTTACAGTGTCAATTTTCCCCATCTGTAAGCAAATAATATTGGTGTAATCGGATTGATTTCTACCCTTTGTGTGTTCGATTACAGCGAGCCTCTGAGTAGGCTATTTTGTGAGTTATTGAGTGTTGACTTTCTCCAGCCTCCCCCCACGCAGTGATGTCTTATTCATAGGTTTTCACAGCCACCCCCCATCTATTGATGGATGTCTCATTTAGGGCTGTGAATCATACGACTGATCCAACCCTATATAGACCTATTTGTCTGATTCAATGGCTGGGCAGTAAGTAACTAGAGCCAGTTGAGATCAAACCTGTCACCAAAATTAAGCTATATTTCCAATCTACTAAGTCTTTTTTCTGCAGTTTTCATATAATTGATTTTTAAATTTCATTGATGTTTTCAAAAAAAAAGAAAAGAAATCAAAAGACTTTGAAGTATGTGTACTAGTTATTACAGCAATAAAATTGCCATTGATTTTTCCAATCCCAACACCATAGGCTATTCACCCAAAAAGATGGGTGTGTGTGTGGGGGGGGGGGGGGGGGGTGGGGAGAGGTTGGGAGAAGCCCTGACACCAGGCCTGAAGGTTATAAAACATGTTCGAGCACATTTTAATACTCAAACTCCGTGCTCTAAATCATACTCAAAAGTCAAGGTTATAAAACTTTAATAAAATCACTCTCATACTTAAATGGAGTACATGCTCAAGATTTTTTGAGTATGCTTCAGAACTTGCTTAAAGTCGTATTCAAAACAACAACCGACTCAGTGGAGCACATACTCAGAGTTTTATTACCTCAGTTTGAGAACAGCAGAGCACATACTCGGAGCACAGAGTACAAGTTTGAATGTGAGATAACCACCAGGCCTGAGAGCATTGTCGCTAGCCACGGTTACTGAATCGGGTAGTACCTACCCTACCTCAGACATAGTGTAAACGGAGACAATAGACGTGGCTTGCGACGATGGCCTGACAGTTGCCCGAGAGATGTGAGTTTGTACTTTGGTTGGATGAGGATACCAGTGGGACTCGACTTTCACATTAAACTAGAAATCTATTCCATCCCCAAGAGAGATAGCCTTGAATATTGTTTGTTGCTCTACGTGTTATCAGTGGTACACAGTTAATGGGGAATTTGGCAAAGGGTCCGTTTACCAGAGAAACATGAAAACTATTGCTAATATTGGTATCAGAGTGGAATTACAGCCTCATATAAAAACCAAAGCAAAACACCAAAGTGATGTTTTAAGGTGTTAATTTGAGGTTAACATGGCCACTTGCTGTAGAAGTGGGCTTGTTGGTTATTATATATGATAACAGCAGTGTTGGTATAACTTCAACCATTGCACCGACTGGTCATTGTTTTTGTTGGAGCGAGAGGAGTTCATGGCTGACCGAGATCCAATGACCTAGTTTTTGCATATTAGAAACTTTCTCTGAACTTCACCCACCCCCTCTCTTCACCCATGAGCCACATAAATTACTCAATCGATCTAAAGCTATTAATGAGATTTAAAATTTTACTGTGTGTTTTGTCATGAAAATATTACTTTCACTTTGATTAAGCTTCAAATTTTCATTGCAATACGACCATATCCAAGGGTTTTAAATGATACAAATTAATATATGTTTGTTACTAGTGGGTGACCAATGCATCCTTAACGGGCATATTGACATCATCGCTGGACATCACAAACTTGTATTGGTGCCAGGGCTGTCAGCAGTTGGAATACACACTGTCAAATTATGATAACAATAACACACACACCCCCTCCACAGTAACCAGATAAACCCCACATGTATTAAAGGACACATCTCGTGTTTTCAAAGTATACAGAATTATATGCATTTTGTCTTCCTTATGCTTATAGAAATTAATTGTAATAGTTCGTTCACTGAAGTATTGCGATTAGCTACAATACGGACTTAAATCTAAGTCCCGATTTCAAAAATCCTAGTTAATTAGATAGGTAGTCACGTGGTACAGTGACGTCATATGCGACCTTCGTCGATCAACTTGTTGTAATAGTAGTGTTAGATATTTTTAAAAATTCGGGTTTTAGGGGCCTAATTTATTTACCATGGATAAGATTTATTTCGATGTTGACAAATTTCCCGAGTCTTATATCTTTTAGCCACCAGTGCATACAAATAGCGACCCAAATGTAGCGAGGAAAGCGAGTATGAAATCTGCATAAATTTGCGAGTAAATAATGTTTACATCGGATCACTGTCTAAACACTATTTATTAATGCCATTTCTGTAAACAACTGTAAATAGCGTTGTTGCTTTTCTAAAATAAACAGTGCAATTATTACTAGATTTATTTTTGGAGAAGTTAGATAGGCCTAAATTATAATACGATTATGTATCATTGACAACTAGGCCTACTGTCACGGCTGCATTTCGGAAAGAAAAAAATAATGATAAAAATGACCAAACTTATAATAGTGAAAATCACAATACTTTTAAATTATCTTATTCAAGCAATTTTATTAATCATTATTTTTTGTTATCTACATGTTGTTACTTAGGAAGTGGGAGCGTGGCATGCTGTTGTTGTAAACACGTACGCGTTCCTTAAAAAAAAAAAAAAAAAAAATGAAAGCATTATAATTCAATTCAAAGTTGGGAAATATCATATTTTATTATTTATAATTGAAAGTTCAATTATCTTTTATCTTTAAATTTCTTTTTTAAAATTACCAGTTGGTAGACACTGCTAGCAAAGTTCTGCCTATATGTTATTACAAGGTGAAGGTCAGTTGGTGCGAGTGTGTATTGAATTTGAGAGCAGAACGGAAAGCATATGCAGTAGGCCTATATGTCTATATGTAACAGTGCGAAGCTTCGATAGAACCATTTTCTCACAGTTTATCTACGTCTTTGTCCAAGTGCTTGTTTGAAAAAGTAAAGGGACAAATTCTACTGGGGTTTTTTATGGCAAAGTCGTTATGCCGACAAAAAATATTCACGTCTTGTCCCTCATACCTTCCTTCGAAAATTGAAAAAAAACACAGTCCAAATCATCTCTACTGACAGCAAGTACACCCTTAAACGGCACAAAACACCCTAATGCAGTGTTATTTACAAGCTGTTAATGTGATAATTGTTTGTTTGTCAATTAAATCTAATCTGTTTATAAAATGGCTAACAACTGTTTTCGAATCTTCTTGCTCGAGGTCGCATATGATGTCACAGATAATGGCGCGTAAAATATCGAAGAAAATATGCATATCGCAAGATTTGAATTTCATCGCTATCAAACTCGAAAACTACGCAAACTGTTTCTTTTAAAAGACATGTAAAGTAGTTTTAGGCATGAAATGAATTAATTTTGCTGAAAAAATTAAAAAGTTTAAAAACATGCGATGTGTCCTTTAAGTGTTTTACAGGTATATGATTTGGGCCTTAATTGTTTCACAACTAGAAGGTCCTGGATTTGATTCTCGAGATTCCAGAATCATGTCCTTGCTATTAAAGCAGCATTAGAAGTGAAAGTCACAGGTTTTTTGGATATGACCTTAAAAACCGAGGTCCTGTGTCACACAAATTTAAGTGTTGGCACAATATGTGTCATGTATAGGTCAAATTATGTAACACTTCACCTACATCTGGTGCAGTAAATTCTCAAAAGGAGATCTAACCCCCCCCCCCCCCCCCCCCCCCCCAATAAATGTTTCTAAGCTAATTTTAGTATTACATTTATATAGGGCTAAAACTTCAGTTGTAGCTTTGTGGAGAGTGATGAGTAGTAGTTGATGACTGTGTAATTATGCACTGTTCCAGCTGAGATAATATATATCAACAAAATCTAATTAATTCAGTCCATTATAGGTTTTTAAATATACCCCCTCCCCTTGCAGAATTTCCTCTTGCACTTTTTTCTCCAGTTTTAAGTGTTTGTATGAGATCTAATTAAACTCAGCTGTATTTTTGTAGGGAAAGTGCGTTCTTTTCAGAATATTTATGATTGTATTTGACTGTCTCAAATAGAAATGAGATAAAGATATTTTTGTTAATTTGTATAAACTTGCTTACAGATAGCACTAATCAGAGGCTAGGTGAGAAGGAGTTGAACTGCTAAACGTGCTTATTCCCAGGATAGCCTTTCTGCTTGTTCATACAGATTTTTTATCACAGTAGTCTTTGATGGTGATAGACTTGTCAAAGGTGTACAGACAAGAATGTGACCTTTGATTTCCTGCGTAGATGTGACATATTGACTGAAAAATCATTCATTGATGCAGAAGTCCATAAATAAACAGACAGACTTTGAAGTAAGTTGGAAGCCCCCATTGACAAATGTCAAGCGCAAGGTCGGGGACACAGAATACGGGAGATTGTGACAAAAGTTTTGCTGACACAGGAGGTCTCCCCCCTAGCTCCCTCCCCTAAAAAAGAAAGGATTGAGAGGAGGGTGAGATTTATCTGTGTTGGGAGTGCTTTGTGGTGGTTAAAGTTCTAGACTTGCATGGACTAGTTGGTGTGTTTTTATTATACCTCCATGAAATTGTGCTTTAATCTTAGCAGGCAGTAGTTTGGTCTGCTGTAGTGTTAGAAGAGTTTAAAAAAAGAGATATACCTACAGTCCGTCTTCATTGACAACAAAGACAATTTTAGTACCAATATGAAAGAAGTTGTTAGCAATGAGGTCTCTCAAAAGAGGAGTAGAGAGAAAGAAATGCTTTTTCAGTATTTTCCCTCATCTGAAACACAATGAATAGGGTTGTGAATGGCTAAACTAATGTATGATTTTCATTCATTGTCAATGACTAAGTTGATGTGGTTTTCACATTAAATCAGGAACAGGCCATTGATAGTTTTTGTATTGGATGATGGGAACATTTACTGTAATCAAATGGTATAAAACGGCTCTTCCAGAATGACAGTAGCACGTTTTTAAGGGGAAAGTCATTGATACATTGTAATAGTGTGAAATTTCAGGTAAAATCTGGTCTCATCATCTCAGGATGTTTTATTTTGTATTTCTTAGGTTACATCAACCCCTGTCTATCATACACTGTTACCAGAAAATGCATTTAAGATATGATTTAAAATGGATAGTTCCAGAAGAGTTGATTTATTCAAGTGTCAAGTAATTGAATTATAAACAATATTCTCGAAAATGTCTGTTTTTCTCGAAAACCACCCAAGTGGAGAGAGACATTGTAGTAGCCTGTTAGCCGGTTGTTGTGGCTGCGTTCCCAATGTAAGTTTAGATTGGTGATGAAGATGTTTAAAACCGATTCAATTTGTCGAAGTACACATCAAAGAACAGGAGAGAAAGTAAGCAAGGTCGTGAAATTTACGAGTGTCGGTTACCTGCATCTTTAACAGATGCTATAAAAAATACAACCAGGAATGGAATCACATCAACAAGTTCATATTAAGCACCAAGCCATCACGATACACATATTTTTATCATTACTACTTCATAATATTGTAAAGTTTACGGACCCAATTTTAAAACAACCATGAAATGAACCAAATCAACAAGTTCGTATTAAGCACCAAGCACGTTATCACAATGCAAATATATATATAATGTTACTGCTAAAATAATATTGTATGATTAAAGACCCATTTTTAAGCTACCACCTCCCTTAAAATTTACAAAGACTAAGATGAAAAATGTACTGCTTGTCAATCAAATTAGATACAATAGCTCAGGCCCTGATTGACAGATTCGGTCAAGCAGGTTATATTGGGCATCAGAGATTGGATGTGTTGATATAGCAATTAACTGCAAGCTTATCAACCCTTTCATCTACTGCGAAAATAACTTTGCAGTGTTTTATTTTACTTATACCACAAAAATAATTTTGTGGTGTTCAAAAATGATTTTGCAGTTGTTTTTTATTTACTTGTGAGTCGATAATTACCTCATCTTAATGATTTTACAGTTGTTTTTTATTTACTTGTGAGTCGATAATTACCTGATCTTATAATGTTCGAATTTTAGAAATAAACCAGACACAGTTAATCATCAATGTACAATTTTCCGAAGAGAAATAAGTGGCAACTTAAGCTATATTTGCTTATAATGAATGGGATTAGGATCCAGAAAGGAAACAAGAAATTCTCGTAGTTGCAGCATCAGTTTCAGTGTCTACCATCCTAATCATTAACAGAGTTCCCGGATTGCCTCTGTCAACCATGCATTTTCATTGAAAACAACAGACAGTCCTGGTGGCCCAATTTAAAAAAAAAAACAACCTTATCCTGCAAGAACTGATGGCTAATGTTCTCAAACTAATTATAGGTTAAAAATTTGAAATTTGTTTCAAATTAAATGATTTTAAGAAATTAATTGATATTTTACATGTAGGTTAGGTAGATTTCTAATTTTATTTGATTTCCTGTTTATTTCTTTGGGTATTTTAAAATTATTACAATTAGCACTTGGGTAGACCCTAACCGTACACCAGTCACCAAGGAAGAAAAATAGCATGGACATTATAAAATTCAGGCACGTTATCCCCCTCTCCATTACCTAATGGAAATGATTTATCACATGATATCTGCAAATGTGTTATGTTATTCAAAACAATCATTTTTTTTCTAGAAAGTTAAATTCAAAATCAGGAAAAGCAGAAAAATTTCCCTTTTTTTTTTTTTTTTTAGAAAAATGAAATACAGATCTCATTGCAATAAAATGTAATTAAATGAAAAGTAAAATTGTGAGACTGCCCTACCTTTTTAAGTTAACTGAATCAAACTCCTGTAACTTTGAAACAAGCATTAGGTATTTTATTGATGACAGGTGACTCACTTGGAACACCCCAGCCAGGTAAGATGACCACCCTAATCTGTGAAAAATCCCACCCTTCATATTCTACCCTGCATTCTGTTCAAGATGAGTAGATAATCCCTAGATAATCTACATTTTTGTTGATTGTGACAGAATAACATGTTTTTGTTGAGGGAAGTTAAAGCTGTGAGACTTTTGTTATGTAGTGTATGAGTTGTCTGTTTTTAAACAGGTGCCCCAATTGTTTGATGACAATCAAAATGACCCCACAGTCAAATTAGACTTTGTGACTGGGATGTTAATTGACATTTAATTACAATGATAGGCATGTTGTTGTTTGGTAATGGGGTTAATGAATGTTTAGATATGGATCTGTATTGTCAATACAATGAACAATATTTGTTGAAAAGTCAGGAAGAAAAACCTGACATTCTTCTATATGTGTTGGATTCCTGGAAAAGTTTATTTTGTGGAATTCACTCTCAAATCTAATTGTTGCATAATTTAATTTGATTAGAAAATGCATTGTATGTTCAGTGTATATAATGATTGATTTTGCATATCACATTTATCAATAATGCACATTTTTTATTATGCAATTTTTCTAGGAAGTATTCCTGAAACACAAATATTTTTGTCAGAATTTAAGCAGAGATGCCAACAGGTGTATATAAGCTGATTCATTTTTAGAAAAAATTGTAAAATGAATGTTTTTCACATAGAATTAGGATTTTACATCAGCAGTGTAATAATTTTATCAAGATACATTGTCACCCAGAAATTGACTTTTTCAACAAGTTTTCCCGCTAAATTTGACGGAATAATTGACCAGATGGGTGTATTTCGGTGCTCGAAAAATGAGATGCAGCAGCGATGATATTGAATGTGTGCACATGTAAAACAGCCATTGTCACCCACCGCAGGCTAATTCTTAGTTAACAAAAGCGGCACGTGGCCACTTTGTCCAGCATCTGTTGAGATGGCAAAGGCCCCTATTTTACACCAAACACCAGTAATCTTAACCCTATACTTTTTGGGTGCCAGGTCCTCTATGTATGCCATGATAATTCTAATTCATCTTAAAGGGCCAGACAAACAATGAAGGCTGTAATTACTGATATTTTTGCTAAAAGAAATTATTGTATGTTTCACGTATTAAAAAAGCATGCCTAATGCACATTTGGGAAATAAAAACGACTCTGACTGCAGGTGTAATTCATCATTTTGTTTGATTTATGTGAAATCTTATTAAACTATAAATAGAATTTGTGAAGATATTTACTCTCAGTGATGATTGTGATTACTTTAAAAGAAAAAGATGAAAGTGGCTTAAAGACAAACCCATCCTGATATAAATAAACCCAGCCCAAATCATCAGAGTGCAAACTTCAGAATAGCTTTATAATCAGTCTTAATACAACACCTAGGTCCTATATTGTTTATTGGCCTGCCCTAGTGTACACTTGCTACCAGACAGATAAAAGGAATTCACTGTTTTTAAATTCAAATCAGTGTTTTTGGTCAGGAGAGTTTGGGATTTGAGGAATTCTGTGGTAGGTTTAAGCACTATTATATAGCCTGGTCTGGGGGCTAGTGACTAATGGCCAGCATAACTATGGACTGATTCTCTTCCCAGAGTGGACACAGTCAATGAGATCTTCACGTCCTCAATTATAGAAACACCATGCCCCAGCTGGAATCCAGGGCTCCATGCTAGTTAATCAGATTTTTGTGGTAGAATAATGATATTTAACTGAGGTAAACTTTTAGGCTGCTGATTGTAAGGAGATGAGAGTATTAATCCTTAAACTCCTTGATGTCCAGTTAAAATCAATTATCCTCCCACTGTCTCTGTTCTGTGATTGTAATCATTCTGACCTGTTGGAGCGGAGTTGGAGGCCCCCCCATGCATTGTCTCGGGTGAACTCATCCTGTGCCCCCACAATCCCTGTGTTACCTGTCTTTTCTTTGATGTGAGGGGCGCTGAGGCTCTGTGTTCAGGTAGCTATTATTACCAGAATGGCCAGTGAAATGATGCTGTCTCAAACCTCTTGAAGAACCAGGTGAAATCATTAGTGGTCCATCCGTGGTGTAATATAAGCTGACTACTAGCTCTGAAAGGTCAAAATCTACTTGATACATGCACTCCTGTATTTAAACATCGGACATACTTGTCTAGTCCTCTGATCCTGTGATCAGTCAGCCAAAGAAAATTAATTTCGAGGAAGTAAGCCAAGATTATTTTTTTTGCTGTTTAATGGTCTGGGTTCAGTACATGACCATATGAGGTCTTTCTTCTTTTTTCTTTCATATTGTCAAGGTTTTCGCAAAGAATCTTATTTAAGTATGTGCACTAGTCCATTTGAGAATGAATTTAGTGTGTCTTGTTTATAAATGTGGGTTAAATCTCTTCTGAACTTGGAAGATGTTGCTTAATGTATGAACAGAGATGACCTGCTACACAAAAACAAACACCCTATACACCCACCTTTCTTAATCCTTGCCAAGAAATCCTCACACAAGATCAATTTCTAAAACAACTTTACATACAAACTATGTAACAAGTTGTTTTTGTCAAGTTAAACAGAGAGATAAGCTTTTGCTTCATAATCAGATTATCTAGATAGCATGATGTGTTATCTCAGCCAGGAGAAGTTTGGCAATGTAATGGTTAGAACTACTTAGTTGACCTCTGATTCTAAGACACTGAATGTTTTATTTTTTCTGTTTTAGGTCTCATCTCTTACACAGAATACTTGTTCCTGTTGTGTGTTCTCACAAGTAAGTAACCATAGGTCAGTAGGAAATTTAGTAGCCCTGGGTCAGTAGGAAATTTAGTAGCCGTTGGTCAGTAGGAATGGTGGTAGCTGTGACTTCTACACAGATGTTAGTCAAAGGATGATTACACAGATCTAGACTCAAGTCAAAGGATGACCCCACAGATCTAGACTCAAAGGATGACCCCACAGACCTAGACTCTAAGGATGACCCCACAGACCTAGACTCAAGTCAAAGGATGACCCCACAGATCTAGACTCAAAGGATGACCCCACAGACCTTGACTCAAGTCAAAGGATGACTCCACAGATCTAGACTCAAGTCAAAGGATGACCCCACAGACCTAGACTCAAGTCAAAGGATGACCCCACAGATCTAGACTCAAAGGATGACCCCACAGACCTAGACTCAAGTCAAAGGATGACTCCACAGACCTAGACTCAAGTCAAAGGATGACCCCACAGATCTAGACTCAAGTCAAAGGATCACCATACAGACTTAGACTCAAGATAAATAGACTTAAGTCAAAGATTTCTTTCATAAGTTAATATGTATATACGGTGTGACCGTTGGACCGAGCGAAGCATGTAATGGTCATTGGCATGTCCTAAGTGATAAATATTCTGTGAAGTATGGTAAATTATGATTCATTTAAAAATATATATTAGGCCAATTCAACTTAATTGATAGATTATCATCCCCGCCCGCCCCTCAAAAATCAACCCGCCTTGAATTTTTTTATTTTGCTGAACTTGCGATTTCCGGAAATTTTTCATGTCTGACTCCGGTATTTACAACGTGAAAAGCCACTTGAAGAAAATAGAATTATAGATATAGTTTTCTTAATTTCTCGCGTTCTTACGGGTATAAATCTTGAAGAAGTTTGGTATCTTTCTGTGTTTGAAATTCGTTTGTGAAATAAGCATAGATTGATATCCATCTGGCATTAAATGATGCACTTCTGTTGACAAAAACTCGTTTGTCATTAATATTTTTCTCAGAAAATAAAAATAAAAAATTAAAATCCTCCCACCCGCCCCATACTTTTTGGTGACCCTGGATGATAATTTACTAATTAAGTTGGCCTTATTTATGAAATTCCCCTTGTGCTAAACGCCCAGTAACATCTAAATATTAAAGGGGGATATATGAGGATAGCTACAGGATCTGCCTGTTAATTTAAAGTGGGGAATATAATGCCAGCTGACGCAAATCGTGCATTATGACATCACATTTAGCCTCGACTTTTTTTCCCTCTTCCAAATCAAACAATCATAAACAACAAGAATACATTCCTTTGCAATTTTAAAGGCAGATAAAACTAAACAAAATTAACCAACAAATTCAAAGTGGGTAAAAAGTAAACGTAAATATATCGTACATTTTCATTTAAAGAAACCCATGAACTTGTTCATTTATTTAGTCGCATTACTGATTTTCTTTATTATGATTGGCTAAAAACTGTAACAATGATAATCGTGCCATTCATTTTTAACAAAATAAGAGTGAATTACAAATTGCACGTCAGTCTTGTATTTTTGGCATTCAAAATTAAAACATGAATAACTGTAGAAGCAACTAATAAACAAAACAAAATGGTGGCCCCTATATGGATCACAAAATTTTCAGTGAATGTATGTAGAGATTATCTCTATTCATTTGCTGATCTTCTCATTTTTTGTTTTACATATGTGTTACCTTTAGAGCCTTGCTTTGCGGACAGGCCTTCGACCAGTCCGAACTTTGCTCGGTATTAATTGTAAACTTAATTGAAACTCTAAATTCATAATTAACAGCACTTTTGATAATGTGATCTTTCAAAACATTTTATTTTGGACTGGATTTTACAGTATGATAAGGAAATATTCCAGTGGAATGAATTTTACAATATGATAAGGAAATATTCCAGTGGACTGGATTTTACAGTATAAGGAAATATTCCAGTGGACTGGATTTTACAGTATAAGGAAATATTCCAGTGGACTGGATTTTACAGTAAGATAAAGAAATATTCCAGTGGACTGGATTTTACAGTAAGATAAGGAAATATTCCAGTGGACTGGATTTTACAGTATGATAAGGAAATATTCCAGTGGACTGGATTTTACAATATGATAAGGAAGTATTCCAGTGGACTGGATTTTACAGTATGATAAGGAAATATTCCAGTAGACTGTATGTTTGACTGACCACTATACTATAATGGCATGTCCAAAACCCCCAGACAAAATAAGTAATTTTGAAAAGAAATTCTGTTTCCCTGCAAGCATTCCAGATAGAGTTCATTTCTTTGTGTTTTGTTGTTAAAAATTACCTTTCATGGTGGGTATGTCATCCTATTTTACAGATGAATTCATGAAATTTCAGAATTAAAAATTCATACACACTTAGGATGAGAAATGAAAATCATAAACTTGAACAAGTCATGAAAATTCCTTAAACCAGAAAGCAAACTGACTTTGCAGTATCAGATTTTAAAGAAAAACAATTCCAGGACCATTTGTGTAATTATAATTTTGATGTGATAATTTAAATTTTGATGTGATAATAATTTAAATTTGAATTAATTTTGATGTTGAAAATGTCCACAGAAAAGAGGACTTGAGTGAAAGGGATAGGAGACACATTTCTAGTGATTTAAGGCACAATTGACCTTATTGATATGTCACTGAAATCAACTCTTTTTGAGTGAATGTCCACGTAGTATTGATTGATTGTTTGTAATACTAAACAAATTGTTTGGAAACCCCTGTAAAAGGGAATAGCTTTTCATAGACACTTGAGCCAATCTTTTGATATTTTCAAGTGCAAGAAGAAATTTAGATGTAAATTTCTTTGCAGTCCAAATTGCTAGTTTGTAAGATGCTGAAGTTGTCCCAAAATTAATATCATTTTGTGGAAAAAATGGCAAAAATTTAAGCACTAAATATTTGGCAACAATGCTGAGGAGATTTCGAGATCAAACGCTGGTCCACACGCGACAGAGTTCAAGGGGGTATTGTGGTCATGATTAATTAACTGGTGTGCCTTAACAAGGTCGGTAATAGCAGTGTTTGTGGTAGAGGGCAGGTGAAAAATGGCCATCTGTTCTTAGAATGGGCTCATCCCACCCAAGTCAGATTTTCTTGCATTTTGTCCCCCACGCCTGACTGGCAGGGGTCAGGCATTGTTTGAGGATGGCAGCATATGGCCAATGCATTCCTTGCCTTTCTTTCCCCAGGTCTTACATCAAGTGGTCCCAGTTTATGCAGATGAGAGCCACCTGATTGTCGGAATTTCAATCATGTTTGAAATTATTAAAATAGCGTAAATGATGACTTTTTGAGATGAAATGTTTTCAATCTTGTTTTATGTCATGCCAGCAAATTGACTTGTCTGAATGGGGCTGTTGATGTATCTGTTGATATGGTGAGGGATGGGTTAATTAAGGGGGCCTGAGTCTGACTGGAATAGAAAGAAAGGAAACATTAAATAACCAATGATTTAAGCCATCATTTTTTGTTAGAAGTTTTCTTAATGTAAACTTCCAACCATATTTTAAAAGATCCATCTGTGAAAATTATAATTTTGAATTACAATTTTTGAAATGGGAAGAGGAATATGAAATGAAAAGTTGTCAACTAATGAGGTGAAAACTTGTTAATCTTGAACCACTGTTAAAATGCTAGAATATGTATTTGAAGAAAACTAAATCTCGAAGTCAGAAAAAAAAGTGTCATCTTTAATAGAATTTTGTGAAGATTATTTAAAGTTTCTTTGCATTGAATTATTTATATTTACATCAATATTCTGGTCATTGTTTCTCGAAGAAAAGACATTTTTATATCAAAATTATGTAAAAAGTTGCAGGATGTATTTAATGGTGGTGATTTTTATGTAACATGCATCATTTTAAGCTGTTTAGTCATTTAGGTAATAATTGGCAAATATAACTTGTTAGTTAATGCCCCTAATTTAAGTGAAAAATCATAATTTTGATTGTTGAGGGTTTAGTTTGATTGGTGGTCTTGCTTGGTGATCATCCCCCATATTGCAGTTTTGTTTACCTAACTGGTCAGTGAGTCACAGGGACAGGTGCAAGATTTGTGTCCTTAACCCAGGACAAAGGTCAACTGACCAACCCTGGAATGCAGATGAACAGATGGAGCCATTGGGGATCTGACCCGAGGTACTGTGCAGTGGTTAGCCGCTGACCACAACAGAGAGGCAGGTGTAACTGACAGGGTGAAATAAGAGGAGTGATGACACAGATCCACATGTTGATGATGATGTCCATCGAATTCTAATAATTCAATACTGTACCACAATAGTGGTATACTTTAAGCCTCATCTAAATATATCGCTGTGTGCCCTCTCCTGACTATATAGGGGGAAACAAATTTTTTTTTCTTGAAACTATAACACGGACAACTATGAAAATCAAAATAGGATGAGTGAAAAATTTTGAAATTGTAAACAAATACGGAAAACATTTACAAATTGATGTAAAACAAAACATTTACAATGTATGAGGAGTGGACATTTAAAGGACACATCGCATGTTTCTAAACTTTTTAATTTTTTCAGCAAAATTAATTCATTTCATGCCTAAAACTACTTTACATGTCTTTTAAATGAAACAGTTTGCGTAGTTTTCGAGTTTGAAAGCAATGAAATTCAAATCTTGCGATATGCGTATTTTCTTCGATATTTTACGCGCCATAATCTGTGACATTATATGCGACTCGAGTGAGAAGATTTGAAAACAGTTGTTAGCCATTTCATAAATAGATTAGATTTAATTGACAAACAAACAATTATCACATTAACGACTTGTAAATAACACTGCATTAGGGTGTTTTGTGCCGTTTAAGGGTGTACTTGCTGTCAGTAGAGATGATTTGGACAGTGTTTTTTTCAATTTTCGAAGGAAGGTATGAGGGACAAGACGTGAATATTTTTTGTCGGCACAACGACTTTGCCATAAAAAGACCAGTTGAATTTGTCCCTTTACTTTTTCAAACAAACACTTGGACAAAGACGTAGATAAACTGCGAGAAAATGGTTCTATAGAAGCTATGCACTGTTACATATAGGGCTACGGCATATGCTTTCCGTTCTGGTCTCAAATTCAATACACACTCTCACCAACTGACCTTCACCTTGTAACAACATAATAGGCCTAGGAAAAACTTGTGCTAGCAGTGTCTACCATATTGGTAGTTTTAAAAAAGAAATTTAAAGATAAAAGATAATCAAACTTTCAATTATAAATAATAAAATATGATATTTCCCAACTTCGAATTGAATTATAATGCTTTAATTTTTTTTAAGGAACGCGTACATAACGACAGCAGGACGCCGTGCTCCCACTTCCTAAGTAACAACGTGTGGGCCTAGATAAAAAAAAATAATGATTAATAAAATTGCTTGAATAAGATGATTTAAAAGTATTGTGATTTTCACTATTATAAGTTTGATCATTATTATTAAAAAAAATTTTTTCGAAATGCACCCGTGACAGTAGACCTAGTTGTCAATGATACATAATTGTATCATAATTTAGGCCTATAATCTAACTTCTCCAAAAATAAATTTTATAATAATTGCACCAAATAGTGTTTAGACAGTGATCCCATGTAAACATTATTTACTCGCAAATTTATGCAGATTTCATACTCACTTTCCTCACTACATTTGGGTCGCTATTTGTATGCACTGGTGGCTAAAAGATATAAGACTCGGGAAATTTGTCAACATCGAAATAAATCTTATCCATGGTAAATAAATTAGGCCCCTAAAACCCGAGTTTTTAAAAATATCTAACACTACTTTTACAACAAGTTGATTGACGAAGGTCGCATATGACGTCACTGTACCACGTGACTACCTATCTAATTAAGTAGGCTTTTTGAAATCGGGGCTTAGAGTTAAGTCCATATTGTAGCTAATTATCGCAATACTTCAGCGAACGAACTATTACAATTAATTTCTATAAGGAAGACAAAATGCATATAATTCTGTATACTTTGAAAACACGAGATGTGTCCTTTAAGTATTGTATACAGTGTCATTATATAAGCATGGAATTTTTATATGGTCATCAATGTTCGATCGTGTTCTGATTTCTTACAGAACATTATAACACAATCCTTATAACACAAGTTCTGATTTCTTACAGAACATTATAACACAATCCTTATAACACAAGTTCTGATTTCTTACAGAACATTATAACACAATCCTTATAACACAAGTTCTGATTTCTTACAGAACATTATAACACGATCCTTCTAACACAAGTTCTGATTTCTTACAGAACATTATAACATAGCACAATCCTTATAACACAAGTTCAAAATTGCAACTACCAAGGGTAATACCTCACGATGTGTGCTTGTTCTAAAGTTTGTATACATATATATATGACTAAGGCCTGCATGTCTTGGTTGTTTACATTGTGAGGTTATAGAAACAATGGAAATGCACTGGGTTTATTTGTATAATTCCCACATATAATTATGTAGAAATTAGCTTGTGTTTTCATTGTTCTTATATCCCCTCGTAATGCAAACAGTTGAGACATTACCATACATTTATGTTTTGTGATTTATTTTGTTTATTCAAATTAAAAGGTCAGTGCTTTTATCAATTAATACAATTGAAACAGCATCAGATTATTACAAACAAAGCATTAGAAAATGAAAATATTACAAAAATAACTCTGCAAGGAATATAAGTTAAGGAATATACTGAAAGTAAACAAGATCAAAATTAGCATGAAGTAAGCATAGGGCAAACAGATTTATTATGAACTCTTTCTAAGCATAGGGTGAAACAGGTTTGGATTTCTTGAAAAAAAATCTCAAACTTAAGTTTGAGTTTTCTTTCATTTGAGCAATCAAAATTTTACTAAAATCAGAGACTTGAGTCCAATTTTTGACTTAAGATTTTTTCAAGAAATCCAGGCCAAATTTATTATGAACATTTTCAAAGTATAGAGTGAACAGATCTATATAGTATGAACACTTTCTATGTATACAATGAACAGATCTATTATGAACACTTTCTGAGCATGAATATAAAAAAAAATGACCAGTATATTTGCATTGGATCACAGGGTGTCAAAGTTTTTGGATGGCTGTTAAATGTGGACAATAATCTGAAATAATGGATACAGATTCTCACCTGAAGATATTTTTAGACATGACACAACTCTGTATTACCTAGCATGTTATTTTCAACCCTGAGTCTTGTTAATGTATTAGGAATATTTATAGAATCTTGAGAAAGAATTTTATTTTTTTATTGAATTACTCTCAATATAGAATAATTATCTTTTATATTAAACATTTAAATCGATTATAACGGCATTCTTTAAATTTAAGAAAACAAGGTCAAATAACCTTTTGTGAGTTCCCACTTAATTTGCTGAATAAAGAACATATTTTCACTCCAAAATTTATCTATATATCTAATTGTAAATGAATCAAATATTTTCTTTTGGAAAGTGAAGACACACAAAAAAATTCCTGCAAAGCTGATAAAGAATAATTTAGCTTTATATGGGAGTATTTTAGATTGGTCCATTTCATTTAGGATGAAAGCTTTTAGAGGATTATGCATTCCAGAAAAAAGTCAAAATCTCAGGACATGAACTATGCAGACTTCATACAACTCAAAGTAAAACCAGCTTGTTTAGTGGAATACAAAATATTTTTGCAAGATTTGATAAATCGAAATTTTGTGTAAGCAAAGGCCAAGCTGTTGCAGTCTTGTGGGATTACTACAAATGTTTTAAAGACTTCAGAACTTGTGGATCAAATAAATTTCATAACCAGAATCATATGTAATAAAAATTTTAATTTTGAAGTTCTGTGAAATTAATTATGTGTATCCACTCATCCTGGGATCTAAGTAATCTATTCTTTGATTGGCTGTGTCCATGGAGACCAACATCACTGGAATAATTTCAGACTTGCATCCCTTCAGACAATACATCTCAAGAATCGGTGTCTGAATATTTGATCCTGATGCTGTTATAGAGTGCATTCACTTGTTATGTAGGCCAACTGTTTTGATTATGTAAGAAGAAGGTATTTTAAGAAGGTTTATAGATTATAGATGAGTATTAATACAAATGCTTTTAATAGCTACAGCACAGTTCATGCAGTCAAGCAACAGTTGTGTAATTGTTAATGAGGGAATAGAATGAACACTAGAGCCCCTGCAGCTGTGTGAAGGGATAAAAATAGATTACATGGAGGAAAGTTTGATCTTTATAATAATTTCTCATCATTTTTTAAAATTCAACTGCATGTATATCAATTCGAAGATAAAGGTTTTAAGTTGTATAGTCGATTAGATTGAAGTTTGAAGAGGATTGATTTATTTTGAAGTAAAATATTTCATTTTGAAGTTTTCTGATTTAATATGTTATTTTTCATGTTTTGATTCCTATTGAAGTAAAAAGCCTGTGGCTTCAAATCGACAGTGACCTTGGTAGGAGTCTGATATAAGCAGGGACTATTTACTCTGATTTCGTAGGCCATTCTATGGTATGAGTCATCGCCTTGTCCTCTGATGGTACAAGAATACTTATCTCTGCCTGTCATTTATTCTTAATATTAAAGCCTTGTTGGACACTTGGCCAGAATCCAAGCATTTACGTATCAGAGGTGGAAATTCCTTTCGATTTGAATTTCATTAATGCTTTCATTATCAAAGACACGAAAAGAAGAGTGTGTATTCATGGAGGTGTTACTTTTGTAATATTCAACATCCATATACATTTTGTATGTGTTGCACACACCTCTATATAATTATGTGTAAGAATGCAAATTTTCTGAAAATGATTGTGATCAAAGTGACACTTTCATCAGATCTAAATTTATCCAACCTTATAAATTGTGAGTAAACAAAGGTCATCATATAATTGCTGTAGATCTTGCTAGTATGGGTTCACTTAAGTCTTCATTCTCATGTTTACGTAGTTTTATGAATGAAATTATTCCAAGAGATGACGACATTCTTGATAGCATCAACTAGGTGTAGATTACAATCATGAACATCAAATAATTTACACCTGTAAGACTTGTAGCTACCTGTCGGAAAAGCTAGTGACCCATCCAAATGTTAAAGGTCCTGTGATTGCTGAGCCTTATGTCATCATCGTTCTCAGGGGAAGAAAGACCAAATCACAAAAAAAGTTTATCAAGTAAACTCCCCCAGGTCAATGCCACACCACCAGGCAGAAATTTTAATTGGTAATTAGTTGCAGACAATTAATTTCTACCATGATGCTTTGAATACTCAGTAGTCATGCAGTTTAATTTTGGGACAGCCATGAATCGTTGATAGCTATCATCATGGTTTAATTACTGAAAGGTATGACAGAATCAGACAAAACTTGGTATGCTGATGCTGACAGACAATAAAATCAATTGTTGCATGGCTTGGGAACTAGGTCAACCTACTGACACGCCCCTTTAAAGTGTCCATTCACTGAGGGACTGACAGACAGGGTTGTTGAGTACAGCCTCTTAGTACTGCCGGGAATTAGAACCATGCCAAGGTCAAGGAGAAATATGCTAGAATTTGAAGCTCTCAGCATGAGTGTGGAAAGTTTTTTGTAGAATACGAGTAATGAATCTGAGCATGAAGAAAACAAAGATAAGAACTGTGTTAAATTCACAAGAAAAAAGGGTACTTTTGAAATTAGATGATCTAAGGTTTATTCAATGTGGGTCTGGATAATGAGCACCATAAGGACACACGTTAATTGGCTAATGATTCAGTAGTGGAGGTGGAGGGTTGGAATTAGGACAGAGTTATGGGTGATTATCAGGCTTGGAACAGGTGCTTTAATGAATTCTCCAACTCAGACTCTAAACATGTTCAAAAGGTCACAAATTGTACTTACAAATAATTCCAAACTGTAGAGATTTACAGAAACCAGACACATTTGCCTCTCAGAAGGTATGCCGAGGGAAGATTGTAGTATGTGTATCGGTCCACATACCAAGTGAAATTAGAAGTGAATTATGTAAATAATATTGATGTAAGTAAATTAGATTTACCTGACAAATTCACCTGTTGTACACCTTAAGGTCCTTGTTTATGTGTCTCAGCATTATAAATAGATCTAAGGAAAGTCCGTGATATATTAACAAAGATAAGACATAATACCGATACTTGTGTATTAAATCGTTTGGTTGCGCAATTTTTAGGGAGGAAGTAGCATACATGTGTAGTTGAAAATATTAATACATAAATGTTAGTGTTTTATTACAATGAATATATTGACATGTGCATGTTTCCAGAATTGCATCATTTAGCTGATCATAAGATATTGTGATTTATAAAACTTTTTAAAGCATTTCAAAAGAGCACCTATTGTAATGATAGCTGAAGCATGCTCAATGCTATACCATTAGTGGCACTGACTAAAACACAAAATGCATTTTAAACCTTTTCTCTTTTTCTTTCAGAGTCCAAGTCAGGCTTCCGCATAGCTTTTAATATGTTTGATACTGATGGGAACCAGATAGTGGACAAAAAAGAATTTCTTGTGGTATGTGCAATATAAAGGTCACAGTCTATGACTGCAGTATCTCCTCTATCGGATGAGTCAAGACAAGTTATCTATAGCAGCAGTTAAAACACCACCACTGACAGCCTGTATCTCGATGTGTTCATTGAATCGCTCCTGGTTTTAGGTCTGCTTTAGGTGGAGTCCATTCACAAAATGCAGGTTTAGGTGGGAGCTGTTTTTGTGTTCATTGAGATTTCATCTTGCAAATTGATTTTTGCTCTGTATCAGACGGTGATAAAATCATATCTGTCTTAACCCACTGTTGAATCCTGTAAACTTTTTATATGGTAGAAAGGAAGAAAAACCATTTAATATGAAAAGAGATCAGGAACATATCACACAAACCAATTATTACACAACTTGAACCTGGCCAAGATTTCAGAATACCAGGTAGTGGTATTGGTTTTTCATTTAGGAGAAATTAGAGATCAGAGCATGTAAAAACAGTTGAATCTTCAAAAAAAATTTGGTTTCCAATTTTACAAGACAAGGGGATAAACTATTACATTAGAGAAGCTTGGAGTTGCATATACTAACACAAAAACTGACTGAGATAAGTAAAGACATCAGAAGCCGGAATCAAAGAGGCGAGACCCAGCAGGTTCTCTCATTATCAATGTCTGCCCTACAATATTTAATCAAAAGCAAACATTAAATTGCAAATCTTGAACAAGAAATGGCTTTGTTTTCAGTTTTCTTGCAGAAAGGTTTGGAATGACCTTTTTTATGATAATGATGACATCAAAACCACCTAACACAGTTCCTTTATTGTTATAAATCTGATACTATGGTAACATAAATGATAATGGAAGTCAACTGCAAGGATAGCTTCACACAGTTAGATTAGTAATGGCTTCTTGATTGCACAATTAGGTTATGATATGTCACCACCACCACCACCAAGCTTATATTGTGTTGCTGCTTCTACATCAGTAGTTACACTAGGTAACAGAGAGCACCTGTTGGTCCTGACTGGTAGTTATGTAACAGAGAGCACCTGTTGGTCCTGACTGGTAATTATGTAACAGAGAGCACCTGTTGGTCCTGACTGGTAGTTATGTAACAGAGAGCACCTGTTGGTCCTGACTGGTAGTTATGTAACAGAGAGCACCTGTTGGTCCTGACTGGTAGTTATGTAACAGAGAGCACCTGTTGGTCCTGACTGGTAATTATGTAACAGAGAGCACCTGTTGGTCCTGACTGGTAGTTATGTAACAGAGAGCACCTGTTGGTCCTGACTGGTAGTTATGTAACAGAGAGCACCTGTTGGTCCTGACTGGTAGTTATGTAACAGAGAGCACCTGTTGGTCCTGACTGGTAGTTATGTAACAGAGCACCTGTTGGTCCCGAGCAGTTAGTTTGGTGACTGAGAGCACTGACTGATGTTCAGCTCTTCATTATGTGACTGAGAGCACCTTTTAGTCCAGAACTGTTAGTTAGGTATTGAGTAGACTTTCTTAGGAAGTACTTGCTGGTTATGAATGGTTAGTTAGGTGACTGAGACACTTTGCTGGTTTTGATCTGTCAGTTAGGTGTCAGACTGAGACACTTTGCTGGTTTTGATCTGTTAGTTAGGTGACTGAGAGAATATTGGTTCTGATCGGTCAACTACATGTAGTTAAGTGAGATTACCTGCTGACCTTGAACTGGTGGAAGATGCATGATACTCCCCATCTGTTAGAGTTTGATGATGCAAGTGCATGCTACATACCCACATTTAGTTAGGTGACTGCAAGCACATGATTGGTATCAGTTAGAATGTTCACATGCGCAACCCCAAATGTTAGGTTACTGCTACTCAGCCTACCTATCTGGTAGATGATAAACATAAATCATTTGATGTTCCAGAACTGTTGGATATTTACAGTTAGCTAGGTGACTGCAAGCACCCACTGCTCCCTTGTTTGTTGGGGGTTTGAAAACATTAGATGCCAGCAAGCGGATACTGCTTCCCGACTAGTAGTGCGGTGACTGCAAATCTTTGTTGGTTTTGAACTATTCTTTAGGTGACTAAGAACATCTGATATTAACTATTAGTTAGGTGACTGAGAACATCTGCTCAGGTCCTAAGCTGTTAGTTAAGTAACAGAACATATGCTAGTCCTGAACTGTTGTTTAAGTGATTGCGGATCTTGAACTGTTAAGTGATGGAGCACCTGCAGATCTTGAACTGTTAAGTGATGGAGCACCTGCTGATCTTGAACTGTTAAGTGATGGAGCACCTGCGGATCTTGAACTGTTAAGTGATGGAGCACCTGCGGGTCTTGAACTGTTAAGTGATGGAACACCTGCTGATCTTGAACTGTTAAGTGATGGAGTACCTGCAGATCTTGAACTGTTAAGTGATGGAGCACCTGCAGATCTTGAACTGTTAATTGATGGAGCACCCGCGGATCTTGAACTGTTAAGTGATGGAGCACCTGCGGATCTTGAACTGTTAAGTGATGGAGCACCTGCGGATCTTGAACTGTTAAGTGATTGAGCACCTGCTGATCTTGAACTGTTAAGTGATGGAGCACCTGCGGATCTTGAACTGTTAAGTGATGGAGCACCTGCAGATCTTGAACTGTTAAGTGATGAAGCACCTGCGGATCTTGAACTGTTAAGTGATGGAGCACCTGCAGATCTTGAACTGTTAAGTGATGGAGCACCTGCGGATCTTGAACTGTTAAGTGATAGAACACCTGCTAGTATTAAACTATTAGTTATATGACAGCAACTACTGTCCTTGAACTGTTAGTTAGATGACAGAGCACTTGCTTGTTGAGAACTATTTGTTAAGTGATGGAGCATCTGCTATTCTTGAATTGTTATTTAGTGAGGAAGCACCTGCTGGTCATAGTGACAGAACACCTGCTAGTCTGGAACTGTTACTTAGGTGAAAGAGCACCTGCTAGTCACATGAACTGTTTGTTAAGCAACAGAGCACTGGTGATCTCCCACAGCTCCAGTGAATAGTCATGCATAAGGAACTTTCAACATTGCTTAACGATAGACATCAAATTTGTAAAGATTAGTAGCATCGTTTCCCCTACGTTGTAATGTGCTAATGTCTGTAGTTACAGAGAATGGCTCATCACAGGAAGGTCAAGGACATCCACCCACAATGCACTTTGATTTATTTGATCTGATCCATTTTTAAAAAAGAAAATCTGTTTTATGCTGAGTTTGTAGAATTATAATAGAAAAGAAAATTTCAGTAAATTAAAGACTTGGGACTTTTGAAAGAAAAGCATATTTGATCCTTTGGTTAAATAATTTGGTCATCAAATATTGATAAATGGATTGACTTCAAAATAATGTACATAAGTTGTCTACAAACAATTTGTTTCTTAAGAAAGTGGACATGTAATCTTTGTGAGCAAACACAGCAAAGTGCTACCGTAACAGCAAAGGCAATCAATCAGTTCCCACTAAATTATCCAAAGTATATTTTTACAAAATGGTCTGCCTTACAGCTGTTTAGATGAGAGTGCATGTGTAAACATTAATAATATTGATCACTGTTCTGGGTTACGCAATCAATTTTCTTTATCAATGAACTCCCTAGCTATTGAGCGCACTAACTATACTAGAATTCTTGGACACATACAACAAAAAAATGTTTTAGAGCTTGGAGAGCATTATGACATGCTGATTGTGTAGGTTTATATAGGTATACAGTACTCCTATTCCACTCCTTGATTGAATTCAATGAAATGGCTGTTTTACCCCACTTGGTGTGAAGGCCGTGAAATTTTAGTGTTTGGTTATTGTACCTTTCGTGTAGACATAAATTGTTTACGACCTGTAAAGAAGCAGAGGCGTTGGTGTGTAAATAGGCTGTGATATTTGCATATTGATATTTATTCCATTTAAAGGGTGCAGTTTTGAATAGTTTTATGTCTAATATATGAACTACAGATTTTGAACCTTGTAATAAAAAGTATCAAATTCTGCTGAAGTATATATGTATTATAAATTTAATATCAAGTTTTAGGTATATATGTGTTGGCATTATGTTAAAATCTGAAAAAAAGACCATGAAATTTTTATGATACATAAATTTAATCCTTGTTGATTTATGAGTGTTCTTGAATCCGGGAAACCAAAGTTTTGTTTGCAATGTTAACTTTCGTTTTTATCAATGAACCACAAGTTCATTCCTTTCCCAGAGAGTGGGTAGTGAGGCCTCGTGGGTATAAATTACTTACCTCTGTTGACACTGTAGTCCTCTGTCAGTACCTCTGATACGTTCGGGGTTAGATATTGAATTTGCTATCTCTGCAGAAATTTTAATAATACTCTTGATGCCTACCTTTTCTTTGATGTGAGATATTTATTTACAACATTACTAAATGTGGTGATAAGACATGTGGGTGAAAGCTGTAATCAAAGAAAGATAACTCTGACTTATAACACAGCTTTTTGCTTCACTAATGCAGAAATTGGTATTGATGATAACTGCACATGGTTGTCAGTGGAGTATTTGGTTTAATTCAGGTCTTGTTCTGTTGTGTTTTTTCAGTAGGATCTCTGTGTTGTTGTTTTTTTCCCTGTTGTTATGTTGTGTTAGCATGGTATTGCACATTTTAGAAATTTACATTTAGTCAATGAATTTTTGTGCTAGATGAATAATAACCTGCTCAAATTTTTTATCTTTTGACTGTTGTGTCTTCAAGTATGTGTTACCCCAAGAAGTAATTTTGTACCCAAAATTTTACACAAAGCTGCTCAATATAAGGTTAGGTATTTCATTTCATAATCTCCAATTCAAAAGATTCCCCAGATATGAAGCATATTATTAGACTATATAATTATTACACTTTCCCTTTTACAGATTTCCATTATTGGGTTGAATGTATTTTATGGCCAGCAAAATCTTTTATCAGTGTGGATACACATTTGTCATGTTGCATTGTCATAGACATATATTAATGATATAAATGCAGTTCAGTCTTCATTTGCAGTATGATTTTAATGATTGTGTTATTTATTATGTGAAATTTCCCGTGTTGCAGGTTGTTGTCCGTTGACTATGCACAGTGCACTATTTTAGGTGATTGGGCGCTGATTTCTCTCTTTTGTCGTGTATTTTTCAGTTGGAAACCTTCTTCACACTTCCCCCTCAGGAAAGAAAATTTGTCCCCAGAGAACGGAAAAAATTACAAGCCTTACTTGATGTAAACATCATTTTGTACAATTAATGAGCTTCACTTGTATATATATAGGCTAGGATTAGCTTGTTTGGGGTCACCCTGTATTCTTTCCATTCAACCATAAAGCATGCTTGTTTTTAAGCATTCAAATGCATGAGAATAACAAAAGTTTTGATAGCTTGAGCATGACATGAAATCCTGAGGGAGAAAGTGGAGCTCCTCAGGGATGGAGGTAATTTGCACATATAACTTGTATAGGCTAAAGGCTGGACTCTGGATTAAAAAAAAAATAATAACCTGATCACATGTTTGTGTTCTCTGAAACTGAGAACAGCGTTTTCTGTCATCAAAGATGTCAATTTCTGAAAATTTCAGATCTTTTTAAGATTTTTGTTCAGTCATGCAGTTTACTCATACTGTTCCGTGCAGTGTCCAACATGGCCCCTGATTAGCTGATACATTTTATAGGATAAAACTTGGACCATTTTGGTAAATTGTGCAGTATTTATTAAAAAAAACGGACACATGTATGTAAAGGAAATGGACCAAGTTATGATTGATTTAAAATATAAGACTAAAGAATTCAAGAGTCCAGTCTCATGTCAAAATGCCTAGTTAATCCTGCTGCAGGTAGACTGATGCATGAAAACGGAAAATATTTACTGAGGAACAAAATTAACATATTTGAATATTTATTTCAGTAAATGTTGAAAGTATTAAACATTTTAAAAATGAATGATAAATCTGTATACAGAATTGCATAAGATATGATTTTCATTAAGAATTGATATAGACTGGTTTCATTTATCAGCTATGATGCAAAGTCATGTCCCCCATACCAATTTAATGACACTTGGCTTTTGGCACCGCTAGCTAAACCTAAATGTTAGTGTGTGATCACACACTGTAGATTGTGTGTGTGTTTGTGTGCCTATCAGTCTCGCGTGTACCCATAATTCCCCACAGCATTGTGTATGTGGGCCTGTTAGTCCAGTGTGCACCCACAACAGCATTGTGTGTTTGTGCTGTTTTGTTTTCAGTAATAATACACACAAATCAAACAGAGAATGACTATATGAACTTGTAGGGATCGGATAGACCAGTTTCAAAATGATCAGGAGATTTTTGTGTATTGTACAAATCATAAGAAAATATTGTATGTGTTTGTCTGGGCTATATTTACATGTGTCTTTATGGCTGTTAACCAGTATCATTAGATCGTAATCATGTATATAAGCATGTAACATATTCAGAGAAATTAATATGCGCAAAGTAGATTAAAAGCATCATTATATATTTAATATGTTTAGACTTAATCAGTATTTCTTCTTACGAAAACATTTTGTGCATCTCACATTTAAAAGATTACACTATGAAAAAAGAAATACGGAAGCTTCACAACCATTTGTCTTCTTCAATCAGCAGTCGGTAGTTGTTTTTTTTTTTTTATTTCTGAAGTACAATGCAACAATGCTAGGACTTTTTTTCACATTTAAGAACAGTCTTTATAGAATCTCTAAATTACTTTGAGGATTGTTGACGAGTCTCTACTTTAAAAAGTCCTGAAATAAAAGCCTTGTACAGAGTATATGATCTGAATCGTTAAGAGAATGACCCAATGTTAAGTTTCCTGGCTGACTGCGAGCGTCTCGGAATGTGTTTAGCATGTTTGATTTGAGCTCCTGATAACAATGTTTTTTAATGTGACTTTTTCCAGCTTGAAAGTGTTTTCAGTAAGAAGAAAGATGCACCAAAATCTGACGATCCACTTAACAAGGTTTGAAATTTAATTCAATTTAATTCATCAAATGATGTAAGGGTGGGAAAGAGGATATTGAAATTTTGTGTTCAATATCCGTGTTCTTCTGTTAAATTTGTTATAACCGTTCAGTTTTATTTATCAGAGTGTAAAAGAAAATATTGAAATTTTGTGTTTTGATAACAGTGCTCTTTTATTAGTTTTATTTTTCACAGAAAAATCATCTATTCCATTATCCTTTAGTTGGAAGGGATAGATTGTGCTATTCAGTGTGTGCAAAATAAGGGAGGGGGGTGCTGAACATGCTGCTTGTGTGCATGTGTGCTAGTACGCATTGTGAAGCAATGCTTTCAGACAGAGCTATTACAGTTTAATAACCTATTTAAAACTATGCAATACTTATATTTTGATGTAATTTTTATACACTATTTGGGAAAGAAATTATTTAAATGTTTATCATTATGAAATTTTTTAAGAGCTGCTTATTTTTGTTCAGTCTTATTTTAGCACTGTCTGTGGTTTATGAATTAAAGTGCATTTTTCTTTCTTTTGTTTGAATATATGTATTGTTTATTTTGTAAAGAATTTTTTTTTTTTGGTTATTAACTTGCAGGTATTTGATGTGAATTTGTTATAAATGAATCTGATAGAGTTAATGAATATTGAAAAGATGGATATTGAGTGAGAGTACAGTAAAACACAGATATAATGCATTTTAAGGTTTTATTTCTTTATTTCTTTAAACAATATATACAAGTAGTTTTGTTTTGTCAATAACAAATGTAATGGGTTTCAAGGGAAAATACAGTTTTGATTCCTCAACTGAGGACAAGTATAGATAGTTTCAAGGGGAAAAATGATTTTGGTACATCAATTTAGGCCAAAAAAGTAATCTATAGTTTCTCAGGCCCCACCACATCCATTCGAAAGGCACTGCATTGAATTTTTACCTCTATTTACTTGTGTAAATGAGGTAACTCTTGTTTTATAGATATTTATGTAAAACTTTCAGGTTTTAATAAAATTGTAAGTATCTTTTTGATCAAATAATTATTGAATGCATACTCATTTATGTGCAAACATGTTTAAGAATTTGATAGTAAGTAATGTGAAGCTTTTTTTTTGTTTTAATAAAAATAAAAATTTCATTGCTTATTCTTTATGAAAATGTTCACAAGAAAGAAAAGGTAACTCAATCATTCTAAGAAAAAAGGAAAGATAACTCATGTTACAGTCAATTAAGTGAAATAAAACATTTAAAAAAATAATACCTGCCTGCCTCATCAAAATTTGAAATTTTTGGCCAGAGAAACTATTCATTAATTATTTTTTTTGGCCTTAGTTAATTTTTATTAAGGTACAAGGTCCCTCTGAACTTGCATTGACAGACAATTAGATTAAATATCACTAAATGAGAAAAGGGGAAATAACTCTTACATTGAGAGAATGCTCTTGCATTGATAAATTGCTGTTTGAATCAATATTTCATCTCCAGCCCTTAAGGTACTAGTACATGTATACTAAAGTCACATGCATTTTGTGATTTGAACTTGATTTGTAAAAAAAAATTAGTATGATGAATGAAAACACAGGTAAAGGAGGGTATTGTACATTAGCTTTTTCATAAAGAAAGTTATCAAGATACTTATCATATCAAGGTATTCATTATAACTGTGTTTACTGTAAATAAGTAATATTGTGTTATAACTTCCATCAAGGATTTTGTCAGTTTATAAATATAGTAAATGTTTGCAGTAGCTTAGTTGTTAGGGTGCTAACTTCATAATCAGGAGGTCCTGGGTTTGATTCTTGATCCCGGGGCAATGTCTGATCCTGGTTTCCATCACATATCCCGGAGCAGTGTCCGATCCTGGTTTCAATCCCTGATCCCGGGGCAGTGTCTGATCTTGATTTCAATCCTGATCCCAGGGTAGTGTTCGATCCTGGTTTCAATCCCCGATCCTGGGGCAATGTCTAATCCTGGTTTCAATCCCTGATCCTGGGGCTGTGTCCTATCCTGGTTTTATTCACTGATCCTGGGGTAGTGTCTGATCCTGTTTTCAATCCCTGATCCTAGGGCTGTGTCCGATCCTGGTTTCAATCCCCGATCCTGGGGCAGTGTCCAATCCTGGTTTCAATCCCTGATCCTAGGGCTGTGTCCGATCCTGGTTTCAATCCCCGATCCTGGGGCAGTGTCCAATCCTGGTTTCAATCCCTGAGCCCGAGGCTGTGTCCAATCCTGGTTTTAATCCCTGATCCCAGGGCAGTGTCTGATCCTGTTTTCAATCCCTGATCCTAGGGTAGTGTCCGATCCTGTTTTCAATCCCTGATATTAGGGCTGTGTCCAATCCTGGGTTTGATTCTTGATCCCAGAGCAGTGTTCAATCCTAGGTTCTATTCTCAGTCCTGGGACAGTGTCCGATCCTGGGTTTGATTCTCGAACCTGTGGCAGTGTCCAATCCTGGGTTTGATTTTCAATCCTTGTGCAGCGTCAAACCAAAGATGTTTAGGGTAGGTAATGACCGTTCCTTCATCAAGCGTTTACCATTAGAAAAGGAAGTCACTGGTCTAACAAATATGACCTTAAGGATGGAGATCATGGTAGGCGCTGGCATGGTAAAGAACCCTGGCTGCTATGGCCTTCAGTGCCATTCATAGATCAAACTTTGTGGCATTTCACTTGCAGTTGGTGATGTCTATAGGAATGAAATTTTTTTTATGGAATTTAAAACAACAATAGACAGAGTTACATGTAAAGTAATTGCATGATTAGAATGGAATTTTTCACCAAAGTCAAGGTTTCATAACTGGCAAGCAAAACTTTTGTAGAGATCTGATCTGTGGATTCTGAACTTTGGGGTTGGGAGGAATTCCCTGTTTTTGACATTCTTGTAGATTATGAAAGATAATGTCTGAAAGCTTGAAGATTAGATTTAGAGGACCTTGATGGAGGTTCATAGTATCCGATATCACTTGTTCAATAATAATGTGTGTTTTATGACTCTATATTTCTTTTAATAGTCCATAGGACCGGTGCAGGACACCACTCTTCTGGTACACTTCTTTGGTTCCAAGGGCAAGGACGTTCTCAAATATGAAGATTTTCACAGGTACAGCCACACAAGTTATACTGTATACATCAAAATTTTATTCACAATTGACAATTTTTTTTTACATATTAAATTTGAATAAACAATATTTAAGCACTAAAATATCTTATCATTGACCGATTCGTTACTAGAAACGGATCTGCAAATGCACCCTTCGACATTGAGTTTATTTGCAACAAACATATTCATTGTCACAGATGAAAGCAATGTCAATTTTTAAAAAAAGATGTTTTTTATTATAGACGTATAACATGATTATTGTAGGTTTATTACGTGAATGTTGTAGGTTTATTATACGATTATTGTAGACTTATAACGTGATTATTGTAGACGATTATTGTAGACTTATAACGTGAATGTTGTAGTTTTATTATAAGATTATTGTAGACTTATAACGTGATTATTGTAGACTTATAACGTGAATGTTGTAGTTTTATTATAAGATTATTGTAGACTTATAACGTGATTATTGTAGATGATTATTGTAAACTTATAACGTGAATGTTGTAGTTTTATTATAAGATTATTGTAGACTTATAAGGTGATTATTGTAGACGATTATTGTAGACTTATAATGTGAATGTTGTAGTTTTATTATAAGATTATTGTAGACTTATAACGTGATTATTGTAGGTTATTATACGATTATAACATGATTATTGTATTGTAGACTTATAACATAATTGTTGTAGGTTTATTATACGATTATTGTAGGTTTATAACGTGATTATTGTAGGTTTATTACGTGATTATTGTAGGTTTATAACGTGATTATTGTAGGTTTATTATCCGGTTATTGTAGGTTTATAACATGATTGTTGTAGGTTTATGGAGAACCTTCAGTCCGAGGTGATAGAACTTGAGTTTCTGGAGTTTTCTAAGGGCCTAGCCACAATATCCGAGGAAGATTTCGCTCGTATCCTGTTACGATACACAATGTTAGACAAGTCGGATGTAGAGGAGTGTATCGCCCGTGTCAAGAGCAGGGTCCCAAGTGAAAAGGTTTTACAAAAATTAGTTTTCTTTTTTGGTCGATATAAAGCACATACAGGTGACTTTTGATAACTCCGTAGGTTTGTTCAGGGGGGGGGATCCTTTTTAAGGAAGGCCTGAAAATCTGCGTTCTCACAATCAGGTTTATCATTACACAGTAATTTTCATTGATGATGTGCATCAGGATGTCTCTATAATGGTGCAGTCATGTGTTCTGGGTGATATTTCAGTGCCAAGACCACAGTTCCTCGTTATGTGATGAATATATGTCCGAGTTATTTCCCTTTGGAGAATTCTGGTACATAATAAGGCGCAAAATAATTTATTTACATGCAGAAGTGGGACAAATAATCGTCACTGCGTAAGTGAATGTACTCAGTAAGTTTCTCGTACGCTGTTTGATCACCCTGATTCAACTGATACACACAAACTAAGTAAGTGATAAGTATTTAGGGAATAATTAAGGTAATTCCCCATACCACATCTTAGTATTGAAAAACCTACAGATTTCTATCAAAATTTGCATGTATTTTGTCGAGGATGTACAGTGGAGCCTCGGTAATCCGGACGCCATTAATCCGGACACTTCACCTTCCGGACGATTTTTCTAGGGAACGGAATTTTTATACGTTATTTTGCATCATTAATCCGGAAATTCGCGTTCCGGATCCGGACGGTCACTTTTTACTACAAACGTTATAATGCATTGAAAATTGTACCGTTAATCCGGATGGTAATTTTGTTTAGGGAAGGTCTGTGTCGGACTATTTTAGCAAGGTGTAAATTATAAAGAAAACAAGCCAAACTGTCTAATTGAAGCACTTACCTGTACCCTGTCAACACCTCCCTCCAATTAGGTGGTGTGTGATGATAAGTCCGTTAGATAGCACGTGCCGATCGAGACATTGTATTGCCAATTTTCGCACATAAGATCTTTATTGCGTGTAGTGTTGAATTTTGTAAATAAATCTGTAGCATATTATTTTATAGTCTTGATCAATACTCTAATAGTATTAATAAATTAAACATCATGCCGTAATGATAATTTTTTAACTGCTACACATATCAGTTGTACTGATTCGTAAATTGATATCGGCTTATTCACATCCAAAGAGTGTAGATTATACTTCTAGATTCTGGATTTTATACTGTTGATTGGTGTGAAATATACATGTATGTTCATGCACATGTATATGTAGTATAAGTTTTTAACGTTTAGAATGTCACGCATGTAGAATGTACCTGTGTACGATTGATTCTTGTTATTGCTTTCGAATTTTTAAACTCTGGGTAGAAGTGAGAAAATTACCATTTTAAGGAAAATGACAATTAAATTCTGTATGTACCTGTAATGTTAGTTTCACCCGAGTTTTGTTCCGTTATTATCGCATCATGAATATAATAGGTGCGCGTGACTAGATCAAAGCAGTAGTAGGTCTTTATATTACGAGCTTAAATGATTTTGTTCTCCCGATATTATCTTGGATAATTATAGAATAAGAAATATAAACTCTGGCAGATTGAATTTTGGTTAAAGAATGTTGTCAACTGACATGATAATCACGAAATTCTTATACAACTTTGGACGATGAAGATTGTTTTAACAGACCGCCGAACCCGTGAATCGTGACAGATGGAAATTACCGGCCTCTTTAAGAAATAAAAGTGTGATGAAATGTTTGAAGTGTAAATGATTATGTTAGTTACAGTTGAGCATCACTGAAGAGACATTATTTGTCGAAATGCACATCTGGTGCATCAAAATTGGTACCGGATAAGTTTTACATTACTAATGATTTATTTACTTATAGTTACATAAAGTGATTCATTATTTGTTTTAGTGTAGACGGTACACAGTTTTGTATATTTATTTGTAGGGATCATATGTATGTACAATGTAAGCACAGGCAAATACACTGAACACGTACATTAAAGCTTAGTGCTTTGAAATACATGTAAATGTTAACATTATCATAATTTATTTACTAATGCAAATGGTTAAATCCAATGATAGAATATGTTTAATTCACGATGCATCAATAAAGTAGACACATACTGGTTACTTATGCAAAGCTAGAAAATATGAGATTCAATTATCCGGACGCTTCATTTATCCGGACGATTTTGCTGGGAACCAAAGTGTCCGGATTAACGAGGCTCCACTTTATATTGACCAAATTCTCGAAGAAAAATATGTTTAGCTGCCTTTCCCAGAGTATAGCCACTTCTAAAAATAGAACAAGCAGTGTTAATATACATACATTTTAAGGCACTGTCTTTATTTAAACGATAGAAATATGTTTCTTTCATATGAATTGAAGAAAATGTATTGCATTTGACTAGTTCCAATAATTTTTCATCTACTGAAGCATGTTCTTGGTTTCAAGGTGATGAAAATGCACGTATAGTAGTCAAAGTTTGACTAATCATATAGCCTACCATATCCGGAAAATTGTGTTTTTAAAAACCTTCAGATTTTTTAAACATGATTTCAATATGTTTTACCTTTACACTCCAGCAATCATTTGACATAAGAAGTAGATAGGGTATCGGATAATTTGAGAGCCCAATGACCCCCTCTAGGTTAAAAACCTTGAAAAAACGCATATTGGAAAATGGTGTCTAAAATTCCTACCCTGAAACCATTAGACACAACAGAGATATGCACATACATTGTACATGTATATGCACATTTATTATGGATTCGGAGGGCCTCGAAAGCGATTTTTATCGTGTAAATAAATATAAAAGATTTGCAAGGGGGGTTACAATGTCAGTATAACTTTAGATTATGCATGTATTTTATTTAGATCATGACAACATCAATTGTATTCTTTCAGGTTTAGATAAATTATAGGGAAAACATAACAAAAATATGTGACTGTCAGTACATGTAGCACACAAAATTTTGCATTTTGTTGAATAGGGGATTCGATATTTCTACCCATCATTAATGATCAGAAATCACACAAAACAAATGGCCTACAATAGATACAGTATAATTTGTCCAAACCGGCCTCTGAGTACTCCGGCGCTCTGTCAATTCCGGCCACAATATATAGTCCCTAACATTTCTTTAACAAATCCTTTATTAATAATTCCCTGTACTCCGGATACTGCGTATTCTGTATATCGGCCGGCTTACACAGTCCCAACTGCTATCAATTAACTTTAATTATCCTGTGTAAACCGGCCCCTCGATGATACACCACTCTAATTGTTGCGGTCAGTTGTATTCGGTGTACACAAGGTCCCAACTGCTCGTAATTAGCTCTAATTATCGCATTTAAACCAGCCACTCCACGATGACCGACCTGTCGGTATTCGGTCGATCACATGCGGTGTACACAAAGGGTGTCTCGAGGGAAGCAACGGTGCAACTGGCGATGAGTCGCTATCAGTTTAAAATAAAACCTGATTTTTAGGGGATGCACTTTTCAATTATGACAGCACCACGCACCAGGTAATGGCGCCCTCCCCCTAACGACAGAGACGAGAACTGACATTAAAAGACAAAGTTCAATTAATCGATGAATTCGATACATTCTTGGAATGAAACAAAATTGGCAACAATCCCGATATGTTTTCCAAAAGCAGGGTTTCCCCTCGTGGACTTTTCGGAGCTCTACGACGAATCAGACAGTGATGATATGCAGTTAGCACAACTTGCCATGTCCGGTCGAGCACTCGGCATTACATTAGTTTCCGTTTCACAAATTGAGACAGTTGAAAGTGATACATTTACAATGAAAGCTGGGAAAGACAAATTTTAAACGAACACAACACAAACTTGACGAACGCACATAATGTAGCACTTGATAACGGCGATGATGTAGACGAAATCGATAATTTACCAACAGAAATTTGCGCGAATAATTCCCAGATTTTAAACTGTTTAATAAAAATTGAAACTTTATCAAATGAGCACGACAATTAAACACTGACATTTATATTTTTACATTTTGAATTCTTTTGTGATATATTAAAACGTTAGCAATCATTACACATGTATGCATAGATAGTGAATACAAGGGAGGCAATTCTCATTCTTGTCAACATTCTGCACTCCGGACTCTGTGCAAACCGGCCAATTTCTTTGGAACCACACATAGCCGGTTTAGACAGATTATACTGTACATTGAAAGTTGGCAACACGATTTAACATCATAATCTGTAATATATACAGAAATCTCACGGGAATTACTGAACAACTCTGTATCATAATGCAATGTGTATGGAGAGTTTACGACTTCGCGATGTATATAACTATAAGCATTTTCTCTCCCAAGCGTTATCTTGTATAAAACCGGCTTGTTTGTATTATTGCGAATCGTATGTTGTTTTTAATTCTAAATTTTTGTTGTTTGCTTTCAAACAATCAGTCTTACTACGGTCTACAAAATTCACCAAAATGCCATCGGGTTCGTTGAATGTGTGATAACGTTCGTGACTCGTGAATAACGTTTCTAACGTTATTTGAATTTGGGGAATTACCTTAAATACATGGAATTCTTATTATATCACATTATTTCGGTGGACTTAAAGTACACGTACCATGTCTAGGATATTACTTGCAAATATGACATTGTTTTTATGTTTCCACTTCAGTAAAACATTTCTTTTAATAGTATTTTGTATTTTTCACATTTACATATTTAAAGAGAAGACGATTTTAATACATTTCATTGTCTTCCCCACAGACTGTAGGTCCACTATGTCCTACTTAAGCAATCAAAGTTTCATTAAATGCACCTCCTACACAGAAGAGTTTGTATCTCGAAACCATACATGTCCAAGACCGAGTGCAATGTTGATATCGATGACATCGACAATGTCGTGTCGATATCGTTTCGATATCAACCATATGGAGTTTTTGTAATTGACTGAGATTTGTGAAATAATTAATATTGAAAATTTACCACAGTCTAACTATCATGTCGATATCGGCAATATCAGTTCGATATCGTATCGATATCAATAGCTTACCAATCCTGATTCGATATCGATGTGATATCGTCGATATCGACAGTAATAGAAACTTAATTAATTTAGAATGCTTAAACACATGCACATCTATAAAAAAAAACAGTGGCAAGGATGGTCACAAAAAACTTATAAATATCATGGTTCGATATGAACATGATATCGTCGATATCGACAGCAAGGGATACTTTGTTAATGCAAATTACCTAAACATCTGCACAATTATCAGAATGATGCAGGCAAGGACGCATGCATGCACAACCATTTGTTTTACAATCATGATTCGATATCGACACGATATCATCGATATCGACAACAAGGGAATCTCAGTCAGTGTTAAATTTATAAACAGACAAGCAGCAATGAAGAAATATAGTTGGTAGAATGTCACAACAAAATCTTGAAACGGTAACGATTCGATATCGATACGATATCGACGATATCAACAGTAAGGGGAACTTATTTAGTGTAACATAGCGAAATTTATACACAAGTGTAAAGAAATATAATAGCTAGGACAGTCATAACGAATTGTTTAACAGTATTGATTCAATATCAATACGATGTCGTCGATATCGACAGCAAGGTAAAATAAGTACACGAATGATAATTTAATCGACCATATGCGCGACCTTATGCTATGTCGAAAATAATATGAATATTTAGATAAACTAAGGTCATATAGGCTTGAATTTCGGGAAAATGTTTGCAACGGATACTTTTTTGACAATCATGATTCGACATCGATTTGATATCATCAATATCGACATAACACCATGTCTTGGACATAACTCCTCGAAACTGGCGTATTGATCAGTTGTTTGGTTTTTTACCTCCTGTTGATAATTTTTCACTGAAATGGAAACATCTTCAGCTGTAGGTGAAGTACCACAAATTTAGACTTATGCTTTAGTAGCACTCAGGGCCGTAGCAGTGAGGGTTCTTTAATGTGCCAACACCTGCCACAACACGGGACCTCCATTCTTGTCATATCCTAAAGACCCATGATTCTCACATCTAAATACCAATTACCCGGTAAGTGTTTGACGAATGAGCAATCACTACCTATTTTAACGTCTTAGGTTTGACGTGGCCATGGCATGAGTGGGGCTTGAACTCATGACCTCCTAGTTATGAAGCGAATGTTCTACCACTGAGCTACCGCGACTGGTTTATTTGATGTAATTTGTTTCCATGTGTTGTGTTTGGTTTCATCACTTAGAGACTGAAAGTTGCATCAACCCATGGGTTTTGCAGTCATTTTGCTTTTACTAGATAAAGATGATTGTATAAAGAAGTACATTTGTAAGTACTAAATGTCCACACACCTGATTAAATACAATTACATTGTCCTTGTAAACTTCAAAGTAATTTTAAGGACTCTCTTTACACTATAGGCAGATTTTTGGACATTGAGAAAATATAAGGTGTACATGTTGAGGCTTGACATTTTCAGCATGGGGCACATGGCATTTTGCCCCAGGAAAAATCTTCAAAGACTCCGAAGAACTGATGAACAAAAATCAGTATTATTGATTTAAAATGGCAAAGATTTTCAAATAAAGCATTCAGTAACTTTATCTTGGTCTAATATAATGGGGAAATCTCTTCAGTTAATTACGGAATGTGTAAAACCCTGTAAATGTCAGTTAATTGTACAATACACCAAAACGCAGGTCACAGAGGGCATATAAACTGATGTGATTTCTCAATTTCATAAAATTTAGTTCAAATCATATTTGGGAATATTTTTATTTCAGAAAATATAAAGTGCAGCTTTGAACAAACAAAAGCTTTCTATTATATACTGTATTTTGGGGTTGTTGGTTTTTTTTTTTGGTTTTTTTCTGCGGGGGTAAACTTTGGCAGTTTTCTAGCTTATAATCGACAGCTGTGGCAAATTAAAGTTTTTGTGAACGCAGTTCCAAAACTTAAAAATTGAAAAGTAGTACATGTATATTGTTAATTACTTATCTGTAAAGAATTTACTATTGTCAGTGACAACTGACTTAAGAAAAAAACCCAAGAGTTTATTTACCTCTCAAGCTGAAGAGTGCTACATCTAATTTTGATATAAATGCAACTGCTATACAGGGTTATCTTTCTTGCAAAAATATGAATCGTGATTGCAGACACATTTGGGTGCAAAATTAGCTATAAAAAATATGATGATATGATATCAAACCACTAAAACAAGCCAAAATTACCACTCTGCAGAAAAATCTGTTCAACAATATGGAAAGATATGGATGTGATATGAATATACATTTAAAATCTGCTCTACAGTGTGGAAAGATAAAGCTGTGATATGAATATACATGTAAAGTTTGTCCAAATCTGCACTCTTATGTTTTCTGAAAGAAAAACTGCACGAAAAATAGCCAATTAATGTCACAATTATACTAAAATTAGTGGCAAAGTGTCGTGTTTGTGATGTCATAATAATTATTCTGGTTGTACTTCATTTTGATAGAATTGAACATAACATGTTATTCTCAATTGATTAACGTCTGGATTCTTGCATAAAAAGCTGTAGAGCATTCGCTTCGTAATCAGGAGGTCTCGAGTTTGAGCCCCACTCATGCCACAGCAGTGTCAAACCTAACAGGTAAACATAGGTAGTGATTGCTCCTTCACCAAACAATTGGCATTTAGAAGTGAGAATCACAGGCCTTTTGGATATGACCTAAAATATGGAGGTCCTGTGGATTTTTTTTTAGGACTAGAAAATTCTGTCTAACTGATGAAACATTTCCTCAAACTTTCAGGGCATTTCTTTTGAAGACTTTAGGAAATTCTGTCAGTTTTTGAACACACTAGATGACTTTACCATAGCAATGAAGATGTATACATATGCAGACCAAGCTGTTTCCAAAGGTAAGAGAAAATAAAGCTCAGGAAAAAAATCTATCAAAAGAGTGCTCATTATCAGTGCATTTTAATTTGATACTTTCCGCAAAGAAAAGAAGAGTTGGGGGGGGGGGGGGGGGGGTATATAGAAATTTTTGTTTACACCCTGACTTTGTAGTGGGTTGTAATGGGGAGACATTAGAAGCTCAGACTGCTTATAGCTGGATAGAATGTTGTGACTCTGACCCAAGATCATTTGGCTAAATTCACTGATATCATATACAATGTATATTTGAAAAAATTGTGTTCAGCCCATAGCTTGTATTGGAGACATTAGATAGGTCAGATAATGTGGCATGATCCTGAATTAAGGTCAAAGTCACTGGTAAAAATAAAATTATAAAGTTTTGTCTTGGCCATTATGGGGATTTTAGAACCACTCTTCTGACAGAGATGGCAGATGTTGAGCGATATCTTTAATACAGATTAGGTAGATGGGAGGATGCCTGTCAATTTCTGCATCTAAAGGTTGCAGGTCAAGGCTGTATATGTATTGACATACATTGCAAAGGGATATCCCTTTTTAGCTCACCTGAGCTAAAAGCTCAAGTGAGCTTTTCTGATCACCCGTATTCCGGCGTCCGTCCTTCTGTAAACTTTTAACATTTTTGACTTCTTCTTAAAAACCACTGGGCCAATTTCAACCAAAGTTGGCACAAAGCATCCTTAGGTAAAGGGAATTCTAAATTGTTAAAATAAAGGGCCAGGCCACCTTCCAAGGGGAGATAATCAAGAAAAAATAAAAATAGAGTATGGTCATTAAAAAATCTTCTTCTCAACCACTGGGCCTGAAAAGATAAAATTTATAGATAAGCTTTATTAGGTAGTGCAGATTCGAAATTGTTAAAGTCATGGTCCCCGGGGGTTGGATGGGGTCACAATAGGGGATCAAAATTTACAAACAAATATATAGGAAAAATCTTCTTCTCAAGAACCACTGAGCCAGAAAAGCTGAGATTTATATGAAAGCTTCCTGATATAGTGCAAATTCAAAATTGTTAAAATCCTGGCCCCCGGGGGTCGGATGGGGCCACAATAGGGGATCAAAGTTTTACATACAAATATATAGGAAAAATCTTTAAAAGTCATCTTCTCAAGAACCACTGAGCCAGAAAAGCTGAGATTTAAACGAAAGCTTCCTGATTTAATGCAGATTCAAGTTTGTTAAAATTATGGCCCCCGGGGGTAGGATGGGGCCACAAGGGGGATCAAAGTTTTATATACAAATATATAGGAAAAATCTTCTTCTCAAGAACCACTGAGCCAGAAAAGCTGAGATTTATATGAAAGCTTTCTGATATAATGCAGATTCTAAATTGTTAAAATCATGGTCCCCAGGGGTGGGATGGGGCCACAATAGGGGATCAAAGTTTTACATACAAATATATAGGGAAAATCTTTAAAAATCTTTTTCTCAAGAACCACTGAGCCAGAAAAGCTGATATTTACATGAAAGCTTTCTGACATAATGCAGATTAGAGTTTGTTAAAATCCTGGCCCCCGGGGGTCGGATGGGGCCACAATAGGGGATCAAAGTTTTACATACAAATATAAAGGGACAATCTTTAAAAATCTTCTTCTCAAGAACTACTGAGCCAGAAAAGCTGATATTTACATGAAAGCTTCCTGATATAGTGCAGATTCAAGTTTGTTAAAATGATGGCCCCCGGGGGTCGGATGGGGCCACAATAGGGGATCAAAGTTTTACATACAAATATATAGAGAAAATCTTCTCAAGAACCACTGAGCCAGAAAAGCTGATATTTACATGAAAGCTTTCTGACATAATGCAGATTCAAATTTGTTAAAATCCTGGCCCCAGGGGGTCGGATGGGGTCACAATAGGGGATCAAAGTTTTACATACAAATATATAGGTACAATCTTTAAAAATGTTCTTAACAAGAACCACTGAGCCAAAAAAGCTGATATTTACATGAAAACTTCCTAACATAGTGCAGAGTTAAGTTTGTTCAAATCATGCCCCCCTGGGGTAGGATGGGGCCACAATAGGGGATCAAAGTTTTACATACAAATATATAGGGAAAATCTTTAAAAATCTTCTTCTCAAGAACCACTTATCCAGAAAAGCTGATTTTTACATGAAAGCTTTCTGACATAGTGCATATTCAAGTTTGTTCAAATCATGGCCCCTTGGGGTAGGATGGGGCCACAAGGGGGGGGGGGTCAAAGTTTTACATACAAATATATAGGAAAAATCTTTAAAAATCATCTTCTCAAGAACCATTGGGCCAAAGAAGTTCACATTTACATGAAAGCTTTCTGACATAGTGTAGATTCAAGTTTGCAAAAACCATGGCCTCCAGGGGTAGGTTGGGGCCATAATAGGGACTACGGTTTTACATGCAAATATATATGGAAAGTCTTCTGATATGGACCAAGGTGACTCAGGTGAGCGATGTGGCCCATGGGCCTCTTGTTTTGCATTGCTTTCTCCAACATGGACATCTGGTAGATTTTATGTTTGAGAAGTGTAATGTATAGAGAGATCAATAAGAGGTCTAGGGATATAAACATACGATCTTCTGTTTCACAAACATCTCTCAATTTTACAGAGGATTTCCAGCGAGCTGTGTTTGTATGCACCGGTTCCAACTTAAGTCCACACTTGGTGGAGACCGTCTTCAACATTTTCGATGCGGATGGCGATGGACACCTCAGTTACGTAGAATTCATCTCAATCATGAAGGATCGCCTTCACAGGGGGTCAAGGGTAACTATATTTGACACATTGAAAATATTCTCTTTCCACTTAAAAATACTCATGGGGAATCTATGACATATTATATTGGTACATAGTTACTGGAGTCAGTTAGTCACTGCCGTATAGAAGTAGCCCGCCCCCTCCCCCCTCAAAGGAGTGATGATGGAATCGTTATTTTTATACCCCCCCGCAACAAGTGGGGGGGATACTGGAATCGGGTTGTCCGTCCGTCTGTAGACGCAATGGTTTCCGGGCTCTAAAGCGTTATTCTTTCCACCTACAGTCACCATATCATATATATGGACTACCCATGGGATGAACATGTTCCCTATCAATTTTGGGGTCAAAAGGTCAAAGGTCAAGCGCACTGGACATCGCAGTAGCAATATGGTTTCTGGGCTCTAAAGCATTATCCTTTCCACCTACAGTCACCATATCATACATATGGACTACCCATGGGATGAATATGTTCCCTATCGATTTTGGGGTCAAAAGGTCAAAGATCAAGCGCACTGGACATTGAAGTAGCAATATGGTTTCCGGGCTCTAAAGCGTTATCCTTTCCACCTACAGTCACCATATCATGCATATGGACTACCCATGGGATGAATATGTTCCCTATCGATTTTGGGGTCAAAAGTCAAAGGTCACGCACACTGGACATCAAAGTAGCAATGTGGTTTCCATTTAAATTCTTTAACGGCTTTTTTCATTGCATGGAGATGCTGTGTTCCTAGATAATCCATTTCTCCCTACAAACGAGAATACCCAAGGTTTGTCATGCCATTTGTTTTTTACACTCAGAAAAGAGGTAGTTTATACCTATTACCAACACCCTTTGGGAGATTGCGGTAAGCGGGGGGGTATTCTTAGTGAGCATTGCTCACAGTACCTCTTGTTGTGATTGATTTTAGGAATCGGTAATCTGTACTCAATAGCAGAGGGGTAGGGATGGTGTTTATCCTCGAGGGAAGTCGAGCCTCTGTTTGGGGATAGGGTGTTCCAACATTAATCCACCCAGTATTGAAAGTAATAAATATATAGTTTGTTATGTTTCAGGGATATAAAAGAGGTTTCATCTTTTGTGATTCCTTGTAAATTGGTGGGGTTGTTTTCTTGTCTTGATCGCAAAATTCAATACAAATAATGCATTCTTCTGTTACTGGAAATACAACCCCGAGAAGTATGTAATGGTTCAGCACTGGTCATGAAGCTTCTTAACTGAAGTTGAGTAACGATGTGTATACAATTGTTGCTTGGTGATTTACCATAATTTTCAGAAACAGGATTAATGTTGAATATAAGACAAAAGGCTTATTTTATCCATTTTCTGAGAAAAATATTTAAAATTGGTTGATTTGGCAGATAGGACGAAGACTTTCCCAGCTATTTCTAATGCTATTATGAGGTCAATAGGGTATGGGTATCGTACAAAAGCATTGATACAGGCCATTCATTATGAAGATACGATAAATGAAATTACCACTTTGTCAATCAAACTTTAAGCATTGTGCATTCCCAAAATTGGTTGGTTTTTAAGTATTGGCTGTTTTCAGCAAGCCTAGTGAAAATGATTGAAAGTAATTAATATACAGTTTGTTATGTTTCATTTGTTTTAAATAACTTGTATGTGACATATTGATATTAATTATCTCATTTATTTAAGAAAAATATCTAAAATAATAAAGAGTACCAGTCTGAGATCGTTTCTGAAAATTTGTTTTTTATATCAGAATTATCTTTCTTTCCCCTTACTTTCATCTAATATCTTGCTTCTTTATGAACCATTTAGATGGTCTTAAAAAAAGGGTTACCTCCCCTCTTCAGGTTCATTTTTTTTTTTAAATATAGGCCTTAGATAGGTCAATTCAGTATATTGAATGAGGCTAGCGAAAAAATATATACCATATTAACAAAAATGATGGTAGTTTCCTTGTATCACATGAAGATCATTCATTGTGCACCGTAACAAAATCATATTATGAATTGATTTATTTTGTTGACATAGAAATGTATATATACCCTTGAATTCTGTGCTTTAAATATTTCTCATTTCTCTGTGAATTTCTTAATTTTATAGCATTTAGCCGTGAGTAACAACCATGTTTGATAATTTTGCATTGTTTAATTTTAATTTTGATGTACGCTTTTCCTGATCATTGATATCCTTTTGTTGATCACTACTGGAATTTTTTCCTAACATGGTGTGGAGACTTCACATGAATCAGAGAATGACAATTGCCAGTCATTTGAGACTAAATCAGGATTTGTTGTTTCACCCAGTGAAGTACCTTGGCCAAACATGACTCACTGTTAACTTCCTTTGTGTGGATTTTTTCATCCCTAACATGTACAGAGATATCCTTAACATGTACAGAGATATCCCTAACATGTACATGTACAGAGATATTCCCTAACATGTACAGAGATATCCCTAACATGTATAGAGATATTCCCTAACATGTACAGAGATATCCCTAACATGTACAGAGATATCCCTAACATGTACAGAGATATTCCCTAACATGTACAGAGATATCCTTAACATGTACAGAGATATTCCCTAACATGTACAGAGATATCCCTAACATGTACAGAGATATCCCTAACATGTACAGAGATATTCCCTAACATGTACAGAGATATCCCTAACATATACAGAGATATTCCCTAACATGTACATGTACAGATATCCCTACCAATAACAAACATATCATAGAGATCCCTACCAATAAAAAGAAATATATAACATTGACAGATATATCCTTGACATGTACAGATATATATCTACCTATAACAAAGATTTATTCCTAACATTTTGAGATTTCCTTATCAGTAGCAGACATTCCTACCAATAAGTTAGCAGAGATATTTATAACATTTACATAGGTACTCCAAACTTCTTTAGAGATATCCCTACCATTAACAGAGATACCCCTACCATTAGCAGAGATATCCCTACCATTAACAGAGATACCCCTACCATTAGCAGAGATATCCCTACCATTAACAGAGATACCCCTACCATTAGCAGAGATATCCCTACCATTAACAGAGATACCCCTACCATTAGCAGAGATATCCCTACTAGGAATGGGACGATTCAGGGTTAGCTCGATTCGGTTCGGTTTCGATTCAGAACAGCACGGTTCGGTTATTTTCAATTCGGTTCATGTTAAGTCCAATTTATCCAGCGACAGCACAAAAATTAACAATTTTAATGAGTAGCATATTTGATTTTATTTTATTCAAGTTATATAACTATATGTCATCATTTGTAAACATCATATCTAATTATAATGGCATTTTATAACTTTGATAGAAAAAAGAAAACATTGACAGTGTATTAAAATTTGTTATGTTAATGTGCTGCATAAGTTTTGGATTATTAAACAAATCTATAGTGAATCTAAAATGTACATGTATATGATATTGTTTTAATTGATATGTAAAAATTCAACAATTCTATGAATTGAGAGTCTTTGAAAATATATCCTTTATTGATTTACTTCCCTCATATTAACTGTGAAATCTGTGTCATTACCTACGATGTGGATTTCACTTCACCACTGACAGAAATGCTATATGTCATGTAAAGATAAACTGCAATGATCTTACGGACCATATTCTGTTGGTATCTGAGTGGTGAAAATGCTAACTGTCAACACAGTAGTGATTTAAATCTCTCCTGCATAAAAAAAAACACATGTTCTTCACATCACTCGGACGCCATATTTGTTGTTTTGGTGTATGTAAAATCTAAACCGAACTGAACCGGAATTTGTAATCGGTGCATCAAATCGAATGGTATGAATCGCGGTGCACCGAAATTTTCGGTGCACTGCACAGCCCTAATCCCTACCATTAACAGATATCTTATCAATGACATCCTACCATTGACAGATATATCCCTACCATTAACAGAGATATCCCTTCAGAGGTATTCCTACCAATGACTGATATCCCTAATATTAACAAAGATATTCCTACCATTAGCAGAGATATTCCTACCATGACATATATCTCTACCAATAATAAGAGATATCCTTAACATGTACAGATATCCCTAACATTAAGAGAGATATCCTTACCAATAACAGATATCCCTACCAATAACAGAGATATCCCTCTACCAATAACAGATATCCCTACCAATAACATAGATATCCCTCTACCAATAACAGAGATATCCCTCTACCAATAACAGAGATCTCCCTACCAATAACAGAGATACCCCTACCAATAACAGATATCCCTCTACCAATAACAGAGATATCCCTCTACCAATAACAGAGATTTCCCTCTACCAATAACAGAGATCTCCCTACCAATAACAGATATCACTACCAATAACAGAGGTACCACTCTACCAATAACAGAGATACCCCTACCAATAACAGATATTTCTACCAATAACAGAGATATCCCTCTACCAATAACAGAGATATCCCTACCAATAACAGATATCCTTACCAATAACAGAGATATCCCTCTACCAATAACAGAGATATCCCTCTACCAATAACAGATCTCCCTACCAATAACAGATATCCCTACCAATAACATAAATACCCCTACCAATAACAGAGATATCCCTCTACCAATAACATAGATACCCCTACCAATAACATACTCCTACCAATAACAGAGATATCCCTACCAATAACAGAGATATATCTACCAATAACAGAGATATCCCTACCAATAACAGAGATATCCCTACCAATAACATAGATATCCCTCTACCAATAACAGAGATATCCCTCTACCAATAACAGAGATACCCTACCAATAACATAGATATACCTCTACCAATAACAGAGATATCCCTCTACCAATAACAGAGATATCCCTACTAATAACAGAGATATCCCTCTACCAATAACAGAGATATCCCTCTACCAATAACAGATATCCCTACCAATAACATAGATATCCCTACCAATAACAGATATCCCTCTACCAATATCATAGATATCCCTACCAATAACAGATATCCCTACCAATAACAGAGATATTAAACAATGACGTTTACCTCTGTGTAAGATGAAGTTGGTATCTTAACTGAAAAACAAATTATGTGAAATGTATACCTATGCTTTTCGTCAATACTGTATTTATTTTCTTTATTGGTCATTTATTTACTCTCTTCTTTAAATTAAGAACTTTGTAAACTTGTTGTATAAATGTAGAATTTTTCCAAATTCATATGCAAGTATATCTTCTTCTATTCTTTTTTATAAAAAACAGATATTTTAACTTTTAGAAAAATAATTTTAATATTATGAAAAAAGAACACCCTACATGTTTCCAAAATCTTAATTTAAAGTTACCTATCATATGCCATTTAAGAAATGAAGAGAGATGATATATATGCTTGATAAGTACTTTTATACAAAAGTAAACATAAAGAATCATGTTATATAGAAAGTCAGCGTTACTTTTCAATTTTAATTTTTTTCCCTTTCAGTCACAGTTGATGCACACTCAGGACAAATGGACGGCATTTAAATCCTGTGTAAAGAACGAAATGAAGACGTATAATTAAGGGACAAGAGATCGACATCTTTTCAATGGTACATATATGTACAGCTGAAACTTGACTTACAGTGGGTCATTGCATTTCCTTCTTGTCATGCTAAAACCATTTCCAAATGTTGATTTTGCAAGTGTTATAAAGAAAAGTTGGCATCAAATCATACATATCAATTTTAGTGCATCAACTGAGATTTGAACATTGCCATTGATTCGAATATCTCAATTTGCGTAGCTTTTTGTAATTGGAATTTAAATCTAAGTTTGTCATGATGTTTGTTGGATGGATTTGAACATCCATGTCCATTTTAGCATCAATTCAGAATTTTTCAAGAACACTGGAAAAAGTTTTTTTGAAATCAATACATGTAAGTATATAAACAAGTTTGTTGTAGCTAAGTCTTGTGATATTAAGTAATTTGTTGTGCTTTAAAATCATGCAAATGGCAAACCCACTGCCTAGATCCTGTGATAACCTCTGAAATTTTTTGTTGGTAAGGGAAAATACGTGTTCAGTTCTTATTGTTTTATGTACTGAATATATGCTCTTTCTGTCTGTGTTATGGACACTGTGTTCCTCGTGTGTGTTATGGGAACATTATGTTCCTCTGTGCGTATGTTATAGACCCACTTTGCTACTGTATGTGTGTGTATGGACACTGAATCCCTTGCCAGTGTTTCGTTATTTCGATTGTGTACGTTGATACACTCAAATCTTGTCACTATTTTCCTCTATTTATTGTATTTAATAAATTCTTTTTACCAGTATTTTATATTTTATTTAAAATTTATTTTCATACAATGGGACTTCACAAGTTCATCTCTGTTTAAAAATACACAACAGTGAAACAAATGGAGAATTTTGCTCTCTATGGTCGAGTAAAGTTTGACAATTGAAAACTTTCTTAAGTGCAGTTTTTTAATAATGTAAATGCTACAATTTCCTTTACGAAAAAATCACTCAATTCTCCAGGAGAGTCTTATTCTTAATGATCTCAGGATATGAATGCATCTTCCACAAAAAATGAGAATGAAAAACAATACAGAAAAGAATAGAATATATCCTGACCACAAAATCGAGCCACCTGGATATAAAATGAATTTGCAGAAAATAATTAGATATTGCTTAGGTACATCAAATGTTCATATTTGAAGTTTAAAAAAATGTCTGTATTCACATCATCGGAGATTCATGCATTACTTGGTGATGTCGTGGATCCAGGATAAGGTCTCGGAGATCTTGGTAAAGACTGAGGGATGGAACCCACAGTCCACATCACCCCAGGATGATACCCCAGCCACCACGTACTGTGACCGGTCCAGACATACTAGGGGACCGCCACTGTCACCCTGAAGAGTGTAATTAAAAGCAAAGGTCACACACCCTGATTATCTAAGGTCATAAATCCCTGTCACACTAAAGATAATTATATCAAAGTCACACACCCCAATTACCGAAGGTCACAAATCCCTAAGAATCAACTTTTCATTAAGAATGTCTGTAGTATAATGAAAAACATGGGTTATCTACTATTCAGGGGCAACCATAAATAATGGTAAGTTTGATCGCTCAAGATAGTGAGCAGATATTTCTAAATAACCAGTCATTTCAATCATGACCTTTGACCTTGTGATCTGAAAACCAACAGGTGTCATCTACTCTTTAGGGGCACCAGTGTACGAAGTTTGATGTCTGTCAAGGAAATGGTTAAAATATCAAGTGAACTAAATTTTATTATGTCCAATATGACTCTTGACCTTGTGATCTCAAAAGCGATAGGGGTCATATACTCCTTAGGTAGAACCAGTGTAACAAGTTTGTTGTCTGTCAAAGTATTCTCGAGATATTGAGCGGACAATATCTTGTTTTGTCCAGTTTGACCTTGTGACCTGAAAATCAATAGGGGTCATGTGCTTTCTATGGGCAAACACTTTACAAAGTTTGCCGATTGTTGAGCAAAGGATTATTTTACATATTGAGCATACAAGACTTGGTTGACCGACGGACAGGAGCAAAACAATAGGCCTCCTCTTTCAAAGGGGAGCATAAAAATCAAAGTCAAGGTCACACACCCTATTTATCTAAGGTCACAAACCTCTGTCACGCTAAATATAATCATATCAAGGTCACACACCCTAATTACCGGAAAGATTGTAATCAAAATGGTCACATATGTCACACGAAATGTGATTAAAATCAAGGTCATTGACACATCACCCTAATGAATTGAAATCAAAAGTCGCACACCCATGTCGCCAAAGATGAAAATCAAGGTCACTAAAATGCTACGTACCCTAAAGATTCTTGTCATGCTATTGGTGGATCCAAGATAATTTCTACACCAGTGCCTTGGTACTTACAGAACACGGTGTGCTTCCGTAATCAAGGACGCACAAGCTGTCGTAGTACACGTAGTTCCCCCAGGTGGCGCTGCACAGGTTGGTTGCTAAGATTGTCGTTGTTGATTGCTGAAGGGTATCCGAGTGTTCTACATCTGTGAGTGGTGAAAATATTAGATATTCGGATGTATAACCAACGCTCTGTTCGTTCATAAATTGCGACAATTACGGATCTAGAGTGGGGTTGCACTCCCTCCCCTTGTCTGGACGGGTTTTTTTAAAACAAAAGCGATCATTTTTGACATTTTGGGGTCTTCAGTCCCTCTTGGTACAAACTTGGCTCCCCCCCACCCCCCCCCCCCCCCCCCCCCCCCTCCTTCTAAAAATTTCTGGATCTGCCCCTGCGCGAGAATTTCTATCAAAGATCTTTCAATAATGCGAATCGTGACTAATATATTTTAATTCTACTAGCAATGTATATATTTACACGACTTTTAAATTGGTCCATCAACAAAATTCAGGGCTACCCTGCTCTTAAAATATCTTCCCACAGTTGGCTTTTTAACTTAAAATCTTGAAAACATGAATCCATGCACAGTGACACGGGACCCTGGTCTGTGAAATTCCAAAAGAACAACTCTTCGTTCTTCGCTAGCCAAGGGATTTCGGTCAGTATACGGACAGAAAGTCGCAGAACAAAAAGTCACAAAATCCGTAGGACAAAGTCACAATGATGATTTTTGATTAGATAGGATAAAAAGGCACAGGACAAAACGTCACTGGACAAAAAGCTCACGAAAGCTGTTGTTTTCTTACAGTGGATGGGAGGTAGAAGGGAATACATGTCATCATTCTTATTGGTGTTTGTTATGCCACATTTAGCACTTTCAGTTCATTATTAGATGTTCATTATTAGATAATAAGAAAGGAAAAATCATTAACTTGTTTATATAGCAATAATTATATGACAGTTCACTTACTTCTTGTTTTGACAATAATCTGGAGTGAAAAGAAGCCAACCATAATTCTGCCATCAAATTTTGTTTTGACAATCATTAATATGTAGTATACTAAACCAAATGATCATCAAGCTTATTTTTATTTAATCTCATTTTAAAAATCAAAACAATATTTTACAATAAATATGATAAAAGGAATAACAATTTTATGATTATTATCAAAATCTCATAGAAAATATAAATTTTGCATATATATTTTCCTTAAACTTTACAAAAAGAACAGATATGTTTTAAAATATATATAAAAAATCAATACTTTTTATTTTCTTAAAAACTGTGACTTTTTGTCCATGGTCATTTTGTCCGTGACTTTTTGTCCTGTGACGTTCTGCCCTACATTCTTTCGGTCCACTGCGCTCCCCGACGAAACCCCTTGGCTAGCGCACAGGGTTTTGACACAATCTGAGCAAACTGGTATATAGAGTCAGTATATACTACATATATACACCACTTTGCTCAGATTATGTCAAAACCCTGTGGGCTAGGGGAGCTGAAGCTCTATTTCAGGATAAGCAACAGGGAGTGATATAAACATCATTTTTCGTGTGTAATTTAAATGTTTGGTTCAACCGGAGTTCAGTCCCAGAACAGTAAATGTTTGGTTCAACCGGAGTTCAGTCCCAGAACAGTAAATGTTTGGTTCAACCGGAGTTCAGTCCCAGAACAGTAAATGTTTGGCCTAATTAGAAATCAGTCAAAGAAACCGTCCACCAATGAACGTTTCCATTGGCTGGTTCGCTTATTAAGGAGGTACTCTACATCGTCATACTGGTTGACTTCCTTTTAAAACATGAATGGAAATATAAATATCAGCAATATTTGTCTATTCATTAAAAAAATTATCTAGAGTAGCTTAATATGTTCCGAGTAGCACGTCGACTGCTGAACTGCAGATCGCGTGTTCAAGTCCAGCAGGGATTTTAATTTTTTATTTTCTGATCGGTTTCTACTAAAACTGCATTTTTTGACTAAATAAAGTAAATCTGAAAATTTTCAATTTCAAAATATTGTAAATATTCTCCACTTTTCATTCATATCAAATTTCTCTGGTGTAATACAACTTCTTTTTTTCAGTGTAACTTCTCTAAGCTGCTCTAGATACAAATCAAGCTTTTCATGTTGCCGACGTATATGCATTTAATACATCGCGAACACAATCATAAAATCACTTAAAGCCGCTAATTGCTACAAACTCTTTTCCAGAATTATGAAAATGTATGCAATTATAAGTACAGTGTAAATTGAAATTGGATTTCCTGTATGGAATGTAATTTATTCCCATAAGATGTAATGCAGGTAACACAGATAACATCCTGTATATTTGGGACGGTATATACAAGCTAGCAGGGTTTCCTCGGGCTCAGGGCTTCACACCTGCTTAGCTCCGCCCCTCATTCATTCATTCTTTATTTTCCCCCTGTGGAGATATTGCAATATAAGTTAATATACAATTACATTTACGTGAATATTACATTTTGAATATATATATATATATATATATATATATATATATAATTCAATAAAAAAGCAGGAAAATATACAGTTCCAAAATATATTTAAATCACTAGCGCTTTCTGGATTTTAATTTAATGGTTAAAATCCAGAAAGCACTAATGATTTAAATATATTTTGGAACTGTACAGTTCCAAAATATATTTAAATCACTAGCGCTGGCCTTTAAGTCCAAAAACAGGTAGGGGTTGTATAAAATTATATATTAGGGAGGTGTAATACATTAGCGGAAAAAAAAGAACTGCATTATTTAATATATGAAAAAATAATTTAAAAAATAACAATGAACAAATTTCATTTTTTGTAATACTGTTAACAAATGTATTCGTTACAACATTTCATAATCTATTAATGTTAACGTCGAATAACGTCAATTTCAGCACACTCAAAAGACACTGGTATTCGAACTTGAATTAACAATGTTAATAACGCGTATGACCACCATTTACATTCACACATGCTTGACAACGGCGCCTCATTGATGTCACTAAAGTGTTCAGAAATGCTTGAGGAATGTTGTTCCAGATGTTGGTTTAAGCCTGGCCAAAATCAGCCAATGTCGCTGGCTGATTTGGTAAACGGCGTAGACGTCGTTGCATTTCATCCCAGACGTGCTCGATCGGCGATAAATCGGGGGAAACAGCTGGCCAAGGCAAGACATCGACATGTTGTTGAACAAAAAAGTCCCTAACTACACGTGCAACATGTGGCCTTGTGTTGTCTTACTGCAGAGTGATGTGATTTTGCTGTCTCTGTATGAAGGGTATCACATGGCGCTGAATAATTTCGTCTCGATATCGTTCGCCGGTGAGATTCCATAGACAATTTGTAGAGGGGTCCTTCCATGTGCTGTTATTCCACCCCACACTATAACGCTACCTCCACCAAATTGCCGATGTTGCACAACGCAAGCGTCTTGGTACCGCTCCCCAACGCGACGATACACTTTACAATGACCGTCACTGCTATCCAAATGAAATCTGGATTCATCAGTGAACAGGATATTGGCCCAGTCCTGTATTCTGAATCGCAGATGTCGTCTGCACCACGCTAGTCTAGCGATACGATGACGTTGAAGAAGTATTGGGCGCACCGCTGGACGTCTTGGTCTGATATTGTGCTCGCACAGACGATTATGCACAGTTCTTGGATTGATTGGTCGAAGTCCAGGAATGCTACGAGCAGTCAAACTTGTTGTCTGGAAACGATTTTTCAGGTGCACAAGTCTAATGTGGTTGTCCTGTCGACACGACGTCACACGAAGACGCCCAGAATGTGGTCGATCCCGAGTGTTACCAGATTGTTGGAAACGTCTCCATAATGACTGGATGGTGTTCTGATGAACTCCAAAGTCTCTTGCTACTATATTTTGTGCCATTCCAGCTTGAAGCATCCCAACAGCACGATTACGTTGGTTTTCGCTGAGTCGTGGCACGACAGAAGGGTAAATTTTGTCAAAACTAAAGTGCTTTCCTTAACGAATAGTGTCCAAACAAACCTTTTACACTTCTTACTCCAAACAGTATTGGCCAGTAAAACTCGTGCGTACGAACACTTCAATAAACAACATGTGTTCACTAACCATGAAAAAGTCCATGCATCTGAGTCGGGTACTATCCGATATGGTTAAAAAAACATCACCTTTATCGATTGTTTAGATTTTATAAATAATAAATATAGAAAAATTTATACTAAATTTTATAATGCATGGTTTCTTTTTTCCGCTAATATATATTTGACTTTTGAACACCATTGAAAATACAAGTCCAATATTTTTGTAGGAATTTTGTATTGTACTTGTGATAACCAAATTAAAGCAAAAATATGTGTATATCAACCCATTCCTTCAATTTTCGGTTTGTATCAAATGTCCTTAAACCATTACCCTGTGTTTTTCCCCACCCCAGTGTGAAGCAGGCTTGTCCTGTGAAATCGTGACATTTAGTGGGTAAAACAGCGGTTCGAACGTGGAGATTTTCCACTGCGGGTTGACTTAATTCCAAAAGTGCAGCGTCGTTAGGCAGGTAGAAGTTGAAATCAGAATGCTGGATGTTGTAGAACGGATTCTGGAAATCAAAGAGACGACATTAATTACTCACAGCTTTTCACCTTGACTCATTCAAACGATTGAAAAATCCTCCGAAGTTTGCTTATTCGTAACTTTATTGAGTATTTCTATTTATGCTGTAACCGAAAGAAAACTCGAGCGAAAGCCAACAATAAATCGGTTCCTGAACGAAAAATTTTCATTTCCGCCAAGGAAGTACATGCTACTACAACATCATTCAAAGAAAGTGGTTGTGAGATTACAAGATCTAACGGTTTCACGAAGCTGATCACATATATCAAATGTGGATTCTAAAAAAAAACCTCTATAGAACTATAGAAAAAAACGTACGACTTTTCAACACGACCATTCCCTTTGATGAATTAAAAGACCATAGACTTTTTGGCATGTACAGTTGCTTCTTCAACAAAAACTGGAAGAAGGAATATTCATATCTAGTGATCAGTCATTCAAAAAATTACTTTGTTAAACACCATTCTGATTATACACACAAATACTTTGAAGTTGATATTAAAAAGATGATGGAGTTAAATTCTTAATTGACAATATCTTCGTAGTCTTTTGTGAAAAGGTCTTCCAAAAATCTATTTGAATTTCCATGGGCAGGAATTGTGCTCCTTTGTTAACTGGCCTGTTTTATATTCTTATGGAATAGAATTTATTCAAAAGCTACTACATGAGAAGAAGAAAAAAATCTCTTGTCATGACCTTCAACTCGACATTTAGGTATGTCGACGACGTTTTAACAATAAGCATTTTCATTCATATGTCGATTCGATATATCCCAGTGAACTCGAAATAAGACACCAAAGAGTCTTCCACATCTGTTTCGTACTTATATATTTTATTGAACATATATATGTTAACGACAAACTAAAATCTCAACTCTGTGACAAATGATATGGCACCGGCTTCTTCATTGTCAACTTCCGATATTTATGTAGCAATATTCCAGTATAAAGCAGAATCAGTAAGCGCTGTGATATTTTTCATTGTTTCATTGTTCCTGGACCCCGTCCAACTAAACCCATAGGAGTTGACTCTGCGGCAAATAAACCCCATGGATTAATTCAGTTTCCCTTAATTAATTCGTGCCTCGGGGTGCATATTTGAAAACAAAAAGTCGACAGGGGTAAAGTTTCTTTAAAATAGAAAGACCCCGAGTACTATTATATACAGAAATAACCATCACTCACTTTATGTATGGATGTGATGTTCCGGATTTGTTCTGTTCCTTCATCTGTGGAAAGACTGTGTTCTCCCAGCGCCACCCGGAACGACCCAGCGCTAAAACAACATCGAAAAAAATTCTCTAGATATCTGGTTATCTCTTTTGGACGATTCAAATTCTTCTTTTAAATTTATGTGTTTTTTTTTAAACATGTATATGAAATGAATCTGCGTTGTTTGCTATCGCAAAAACAATTGTAACTACTCAGCTGATCAACAGAAATGACCAAACGTGGTTCCTGACTTAGATGGAGCTGACCACATTTTCCTATTAGTGCGAGTCACATGAATACAATGTACCTTTGTTTACTGAATCAAATGGAACACGAAAAATAAAATGTTTGATTTTACTCCCAAATTGGATAAATTCACCATCGATGTATTATATTATATGCAAAATATAAGGTTCACATTTTTTGTTATTTATTTCGCTCATCGTCATGAAAGAAGCGCCGCTCGAAGTGTCTAACTGGGCATCACAGCTTTTCAGATGAAAACATCAGGGGCAAGTTCAGTATTTGGGTTGGGGTGGGGAAGCATTTTAAAATTAGTATTCGTTCAACTTTTATTTCCTATATATGCATTTAACTTCAGTATATCTCTGAAATTCTGTTACACGTCGGAAGAATTTCAGTGCGTGGTCATTAAACCTTGCTAAATTCGCCCCCTAGGAATGGTGTCTGTTACCTCAGTCCGTCTAAACAGTGAGCGGCCGTAAGGACCCATTTTGTCGTCACTAGTACTCCGCCACAGAAGTGAAATCCCCCCTGAGTCTGCAGAGAGACCATGAACGGCCAGTAATGCGGTACAGAGGCGGATCCACCAATTATGCGATGTCTCGGAGGCGGGGTTGTAGACTGTCGGAGGGGGACAGGGTGGTGATTGTGTTTCCCTGACGACCCTGTCGAAACAAAACAACCACGATGTACATGTATTGCATGGCTTGCTGTAAAACGATTGGACATGCATGACAAGGGGCATATAGATCTATAAAAATACTTTGTGATACAAAGGAATGAGCGAAAATTACAATTTTTGTGAAATTTTACATTAAAACACGAACATGAAAACCCCAGCGGAATTCAATGATTAGTATGTACATGTATATATTTTCTGTCTCATGGCTCCATCTACTTTGCTAACATGCACAGTAACACTACAATTCAGGGAACATGTGACTGTTTTTTATCTACGAATTTACCCGTCTCTTGAGTAAGTCAGTCAGTATTACGATCTAAATTACCTTAACATTGTACAGTAAAAGACATTTTCTGCAACTACATTAGAGGAATTTTATAGAATATAAACTTCCTACGTGATGAATTGCGTACATACCTTTCAGGAGAATGGACAAAACAAACACGGGAAATAGGATCTTCATGGCGACCTTTCACTATCGGCCCGTCTCTCTGGTATCCAACTTAGTCAGTCTCGTCGAGATGGCTATGTAGTTAAGTGTTCTGCTTGTGTTTTCATTCCAGATAAGCCGTTTCGATTTGTAAAATATTCAACATTTACATGCTTTCTACTTTAATGAAAGAGGTGTTGACTTACCTGCATTACTTCATGCGATATAGAATTGGTTTCTATGATCATATCGATATTTAATCAAGTTCTACGAAGTTTATTGCAGTAGTAAATTTTGAGATGCTAATTGGCAAAAGTTTGATGACGATATCGTAATTACAAGGTTGGCGGCCTCATATCTCAAATATGGGACATCATTTGAAAAAGAGAGATAATTCCTTCTATTTAAAAAGCGTGATTTAAAAAACCCAAAAAACTCCGTGCCCCGTGGAGATCCGGGTTAGAATAGAACCTCAGTACCCCTTGCTTGTCGTAAGAGGCGACTAAATGGGGCGGTCCTTCGGACGAGACCGCAAAAACCAAACGACCCCCGTGTCACAGCAGGTGTGGCACAATAAAGATCGCTCCTTGCTCAAAGGTCATAAGGACCGAGCATAGGTAGAAATTTTGCAGCCCTTCACCGGTATGGAGCGCCAAATTAACATAAACTCAAATAATTGAAGATGTCTTCAACTATTTGAAGATATTATCAATTCATTTGATGCGCGCAACAATTTAATTAAAGATCTCTTCAAATAATTAATGATATCTTCAATTCTGAATTAATGCGCGCATTAATTGAATTGATGATATAATTAATTCTTCAGCTGAATTGATGCGCGCTTTAATTGAATTAGTGATCTCTTCAAATGAATTAATGATATCAACAATTGAATTGATGCGCGCTACAATTCTTGAAGAGAGCAATAATTGATATAATGCGCGCATTAAATAAATTGATGAGAGCAATAATTGAACTGATGCGCGCATTAATTCATTTGATGAAAGCAACAATTGATTTAATACACGCATTAATTCACTTATTGCTCTCTTCAATTGAATTAATGATATCTTTCATTCATTTGAAGAGAGCAATAACTCTTTTAGAGAGAGCAACTATATAATTTAAGATATCTTCAATTCAACATATCCACAATTGAATTAATGATCTCTTTAATTGAATTGTTGCTCTCTTTAAAAGAATTGATGCGCGCATTAATTCCTTATACAAAAGCATTGTAAATAAATTAAAGATATCTTCAATTGAATTAAAGAGATCATCAAATTATTTATACCGAGCTCTAAATTAATTATTGCGAGCAATATTTCTACTAAATTGATGCTCTCATCAATTGAATTGAAGAGAGTAATATAATTGAATTGAAGCGCGCATCAAATCTATTATTGCTCTCATTAATTCAATTGATGCGCGCATCAATTCAATGCGCAAATTCCGAGTTGCCCAATAGTTCTTTCCCTTTGTGAAACTCTTACGCACAGTGAGACGCAAAACAAACTATCGTCCACACGCTTTGGTTACATACAAGTGCTTATCGCTGCTTTCATATATTGCCTTAGGGCCGATTATCAGACATCATGCAACCATCCAAACTGCAGGGACACACAATATTAGTAAGTTTATTAGTATTTGATAATGAATTAGCTCAAACAAAAATCGATAATCACCATTTTTCTTCGATTAAAATATCACTCGTGCAGACGAAGAAATAAAAAAATAATATCATATTTAATTTAATGGCCTAATTTAATTCAAACAAATATTATTCTTGATATGGTCAGTTTAATGTATACCATCGGTTGATATAAATTTTTTTTTACACTTTCATTACTTTTATCCATATTTACATATAGCTAGTCTATAGTTATATATGTATATGTCTTGTACCCACCCAGGCGTTCAACAGAACACTGAACGTACCTCCATCACAGAAGAGCTGATATCTCGGAAGTTGCGTATTGAAGAGAGCAATAATTGAATTAATGCACGCATTAAATCAATTATTGCTCTCATTAATTCAATTGATGAGAGCAATAATTGATTTAATGCCCACATTAATTCAATTAAAGAGAACAATAATTAAATTGATGATATCTTCAAATAATTGAAGATATCTTTTATTTTCAATTATTTGAGTTTATGTTACTTTGGCGCTCCATTCACCAGCAGTGGTGATGTCTCCATACGAGTGTAATATTCTCGGGAGGGACGTTATATAAAGACCTTTCTCTATAATTTTAGTCAAAGAGAAAATTCAGTGTTTTTATCGATAGATAACTACATTGCAAGGTGATTGATTTATCACTGACAGTTATAAAACTTGAAGAAAAAAACAAACCAGAATTCAAATGTGTTTGCGCCAAAACATAAAATTATGTGACTTCGCTTTTAACCTTGACAGAAGGTAAATAAAAATTTCTTCCTATGTGAAAACTCTTGGAATATCCTTTGACCTGGCACTGATTATGAATAACCAGATTCGTACCCTTACCGAATCATTTTACAGGGGAGGATCTAGAGGGGGATACGAATTCAACACCCACCCACCCAAAAATGTACAAACTTGGGTTGTAACCCCCTTTTGTGGATTCGCCACTGTATTACCAGTGGCGGATTTAAGGGGGGGGGGCGCAGCCGGCGCGCCCCCCCTAAAATTTTCAAACTTAAGGTAAATTGTGGTATCTTGTTCAGAAAAATGTACTAAACAATAAAAGAAGCAATAATTTCTTCCACTCCCGGAGAAATAAATGACAAAATCTATGGATTTCTTGAATTACTTTATTGGGAGAACTTAATTTTTTCCAAAAACCCTTAAAATTTGCGTCATTTTATTAGTTTCACCTCATAAAAAATTATAGAAAATAGTACAGAAGACTAAATAGGAGATATATTTCAAGCCCTATAAAATCCTGGAGCTTCGCCCCCTGGACCCCCACCAGGGCTTCACCCCAGACCCCCTGCCTCATAAAGTGGCGCCCCCCATAACCACAATTCCTGGATCCGCCCCTGATTACCATCAGTTACATAACATATGACGAATAAGGCCATTGATCTATGGGTACGCGTAAGACCCTTGAGTTATTTTATTACCTCCCGGTTAGATTACAAAAATGCCTTATTGTTCCAAAACAACGTGTCACTTTGCTTGATCGAGCATTAAAATTTTTGGGCGAAGCTTTTCATAGATTTCAACGAAACGGGTTATACGTTTGTTCTCAGAGACCAATCACATTTAAAAGACGGCAAACTGTGGACACCCAGAGACCAATCACATTTAAAAGACGGCAAACTGTGGACACCCAGAGACCAATCACATTTAAAAAACGGCAAACTGTGGACACCCAGAGACCAATCACATTTAAAGAACGGTAAACTGTGGACACCCAGAGACCAATCACATTTAAAGGTCGGTAAAGTGTGGACACCCAGAGACCTATCACATTTAAAGGTCGGTAAAGTGTGAACATCCAGAGACCAATCACATTTAAAGGTCGGTAAAGTGTGAACATCCAGAGACCAATCACATTTAAAGGTCGGTAAAGTGTGGACACCCAGAGACCAATCACATTTAAAGGTCGGTAAAGTGTGAACATCCAGAGACCAATCACATTTAAAGGTCGGTAAAGTGTGAACATCCAGAGACCAATCACATTTAAAGGTCGGTAAAGTGTGAACATCCAGAAACCAATTACATTTAAAGGTCGGTAAAGAGTGAACATCCAGAGACCAATTACATTTAAAGAACGGCAAACTGTGGACATACTCACTTTTATTTACACCGACCTACCAGTGAGGAAATATGCATGCTTGATCAAGCGAGGTGACATGCTGTTATTGGAACGATAGTATGCACATGACAATACCGCCACTAGGATAACACAAAATAACGCCACTAGAATAACACAAAATAACACCACTAGGATAACACAAAATAACGCCACTAGAATAACACAAAATAACGCCACTAGAATAACACAAAATAACGTCACTAGAATAACACAAAATAACGCCATTAGGACAACACAAAATAACGCCACTAGAATAACACAAAATAACACCACTAGAATAACACAAAATAACGCCACTAGAATAACACAAAATAACGCCACTAGAATAACACA